>NC_052395.1:23485481-23697618 GCF_009389715.1 Phoenix dactylifera | reverse complement strand
CCAAATAACAAGCCTCAAGGTGTATCATAAAGATTTGTATATTTAAATTTCAGATGATACTTATTGGAGAGTATTAGGATCACTTCTCATTCAGTGTTCTTTCTCTCTCCTTTAGTTATGGATTTATGCGATTAAGTTCCATATGATCTCTCCCTCTAAAATTTTCTTTCTCCCCCTTAATTATTCATTCCATTTAAGAGTTTAAAATTTGAAGATAGTGTCCAATAAAATTGTCAAACTCGAAAATATATGTTCAATATATTCTATTTCCATAAAGCTCAAATTTTGAGATAAAACAACCTTTATACAACTCATCTCAAGGTACAAGCTTATTATGTATTCATGAAGTCATGCAACACAATGAGGTTCATCAAAATCAATCCATAAAGCATTCAAAATATTCATCAAATGGACGTGACATTTTGGATAAGATACAGAATGCATTTAGATTGAATATCTAAAGCTCCCCCTCAAAAGATGCATTCTTCTTTAATTATTCTATAATATTAAGAATGTAGAGTGATCTAGAATTATTCAAAATTTATAGCAATCACTCTTTTTAATCTTTCAAGAACAAGTTATGCTTCCTCTTAATCTTTGAGAAAATGTACTGAAATATTAATCAGAAAATGATTCATTTGAAGCTCAAATTCTTTCAAAAGCATTTACATTTTCTTTCTTTTAAGAATCATTTGAGTGAGCTGAAATGTTTCTAGACTTAAGATCATTCACTCTCTTAATAATATATATATATATATATTGATGGAAGTCTTTAATAATGTAGGAGAGAAAAACATATAGATGATCATTGAAGTATATATATTTATAGAACTCAATTTCTTAATCATAGTTTTTCAGCAATATATACATGAAGCACAATAAATCTTTTTAATATCAAAATAAAATCATATATTTAAAAATATTTGTTTACAATTAAGATCATTGAAAGACACATCATTTAGACCAATATTAGTACACTTTAAGGATAAGAAAAGATATGTTTCGGATGCGTATCGAGACAATCAACCAAGGCGTCAAAATTAATTCTGTTTTTCTTATATTAAAATTTTCATTTAGAAATCATATTGAGTTATTCTCCTGAATGACGTGATCATTGAAGCATATAACTAAGGTTACAAAGATGTAACGATATAAGTATTTTTAAGTTAAGTTTAAGCTTTTATACAAATCAGATTCTGAATTTTCATAAGAATTTCCAAGAAGGCTTTCACAATTATAATTTGAGATATGTATCTTCTACATTGTAGCTCATCTTAATCACTAAGATTGAAAACACATATTTCAAAACATTCGAGCACTTTCAGAATCTTTGTATTTAATATGAGTTTCGATACAAAATAAAGGATATTTTAATAAGTATTAGGACATTATGTATCAAAGTTAGGCAATAGAAAGATAGATCAAGATCAATTCATTTTGCCTAAATAGAAATATCCTTCTCTTCTTCTTTTTGTAAATCTATTAACTTTCAAGATAATCGTGAATGATAAAACTGAAATTTCTTTTTAATATTACTTAAAAAAACTTTATGTAGTATTTTAAACATTCAAGCATTGGAACACAAGTTAGTTTGAGGCAAGGGTGAAGCAAGACTTGTGAGCAAAGTTAAGACATATTCCAAGTTAAGACATATTTCAATCAACTTATCCAAGCATGGAGCATTACAAAATATTGAAAACCCATATTCAAAACATCAGCCACATGCAAAATATATTATGTGTTAAGTCATGCATTAAAATATTAAGAACAAGGCATGTCAAGGATCAAATCAATTCTTTTCGAATTAACTCCCCCTATTTAAATATAATCTTCCACTAATTTCATCCTTAAGTGTGTTTCCAAGTGATTATACTTGACTTGATTCTTCTTATATACTTTTATTTACTTGTCATTCATTTCCTCTTTTTTTGATTTCTTTCTTAACCAATTAACGAACATTTTGATATTGTTTTTGTTTTTACTTTTCTTATGCTCTATACTCTATTTGCTCCCTATCCGGTGGAGTTGGAAGGGGCACGAGGTACTACCACTAGCGTCCCTCTTGTGCCGTCCCTAATATACCCTACACCGAATAGTTGGGTCAAATGAGGCCGGGTACTACCACTAGCCTCCCATTGGGCACCATCCCTATGATGAGCAATATAGAAAATTTAAAAGGTTCACTTCAAACTCTCCCTGTTTAAGTGTAATTAATTACGGATTTTATCCCTTCCAAATGTGCCGAATATAGTTATGCTTGGTTTTGCTTTTCCTTAAGATTGGAGTATTGCCTTTGCTTAGATTTTAACATCTCTTGAATAATATCCATTTTCTTTTCTTTATCTCTCTCTCTTTTGTTATTCTCAAGTAATTTACATGAAAGAGCAGAATAAAGAAATAATCTTATGTATCATATAGATGTATATGCATACAAACAATATTTTCATTGTGCTCAAGGATTCATAATTTCTCACAAGTTATTTTAAATCAAAATTTTAAGCATAAACTTGTGTATTTCATGGTTATGACATAGGCAAAGATATATTTTAGTTTGGGCAAACCATGAAACAATTTCTTAAAAGTATAAGTCAATCAATATATATATATATACATGATATCAAAAATTAATAATTAAAGACCTTAATCATGCCATAATAAGATTTAAGTTATTGACTTTGCTCAATTAATTGATGAGAGAGGTATCTAGAATTACCATTCATTCTGCATTCTTCAGTCAAATACCTACTAGATTTCTTATGTATGAACTTTTGGCTGAAGAAGGTCCTCTCTTTTGTTTGCATGTGAATGTTTATTGTATCTACATGGAGATATCCTTCAAGTAGAAATCTCTCATTTTCTTGCTCAAGGATCCTGCATTATTAACAACTCCTTTTCTTTCTTGAAAGAAAGTCATTAGTTTCTTCAAGATACAAAACATTCATATAGCATATTTCTTAACTGGGTGACTCAATCATAAGATAATGACAACAATTGAATGTTGAGTCACTTTACTCAAGAGATTGCCTAAATATAAGCAAACACATGTCACTTGAACTTAAGAGATAGTTTCATTAACCAAGAAGGTTCAAGGACAAGCATGTGAACGCAATAGGAAGATTTATCAAGGTCAAATCAATTTTTTATTTTCAGAATCAATTTAGCTTAGATTCTATTTGCTTAAGATAATTATCAATAAGACATGTTAGCTAAGTTTTAATCAATTTATCTTAAACAGTTGTTTCTATCAAAATTCAGATTATGAATCATTAGAGTTAGATTGAAGTCTTGCACAAGGGCACATAATGAGCATACAATCTGGTCTACTAGCTGTATGATAAAATAATTATTCTATCATGCTTCAATACAGCTTTAAAACAATAGATCTACTTTGCTCATCCTTTTCAATTCTACAAGATGGGGTCATAGACATACCTTCTTCATGCCAATCTTCTATAAGAGTTTTCTTGTGGACTAACTTTGGTCAATGAAGATCCCCTTTCTTGTTTGGCTTAATTTGGAGTTCGAGAGAAAATGTTAATTCATTCATCATACATATTTCAAACTCATCTTGCATGAGCTTAGTAAAATCTTCATATAAATCTCCATTAGTAGAACCCAAAATGATGCCATCAATGTGTGCTTTGAGCAAGCAAGATATTACAGATTCATCTTTTTAATGTATAGATTTATCATTATTACTTTTTATCAAAAAGTTACTCAAGCTTTTATATATCATGCTTTTGATGCTTGTTCCAAATCACATATTGCTTTATCATATATGTAATGAGTATTGTTAAATAAGGTGGTTATTTTACATAAATCTTTTCTAATGAAATAACCACATAGAGTGCATTCTACACATTCATTTGACAGAATTAAAGTTCATAAAGCAAGCAAATGATAATGGTGATCTTACTTCTAATCATGCAAGAATCTTATCAAGATCTATTTCATCTTTTCTTGATTTAGTCTTTTAGTAGTCATCAATTTTTTTTCATTAAGTGCATTTCTGAAAATCCAATTTGGTTCTAATTATTAACAAGTTTTTTCAGATTGTTATATGTAAAAGATTAACCATATACATATATAATTTGATTTTAGTATTTTGATAATAAATCATTAGTCTCATAAAGAATAAAATGAATTGATACTTCTACAACTAGAATCTTTTCATGAATGTTCTATATGCATTGCTTGATGATGATATCCAAGGATAGAGATATCTTTATCAGATTTGGCATTATTTTCATAAGAACATATCAAGCATAACGTGTATGACTGAAAAATATGAAAGATATGCAATGGTTCATTTTCTATTTTTCAGAAGATCAAAAGGAGTTTTCATCAAAAATAGATCTAATAGAAATCATATGTATGACAAGCAGTGATGATAGCTTTTAAAAATTATTTAAGTAGATGACTATCATACACAATTGTCTTTTTCATTTCTTCAAGAATTCTATTAACCCTATTTTACTTAAGGTGTCCTTGGTGCTGAAATAATTAATTTCTGTATAAACTTTATCAGGATTTTGGTTTTCAACACTGTGCCATGATACTCTTTATCTTCACAGTTTGGAAACCTTTATCATTTGAAACACTTTTACAAGATTTAGCAAATACAGAAAATATTTCAATTTTATTTGCCAAGAACAAATCCAATGTAAGCTTTTGAAAACTTAGTGATGGAAACAACATCTTTAGATTTAGAAATTGATTTTTGTTTGTTTCCTTAGTTAGCATGCATAGCAAACTTTGACCTTTCAGAAGATAATCTAAGTAAGCCAATGGCAAGGTCTTTTGAGATTAAGTACATACTAGCATGAGTTGATTTTATATGCCAAAGATGGTTTCTTTAATCTTGGTATTCATAGTGCATATATTCAAATGCACACCAAGCACACATTATCATATCTATGATCAATAAACAATAATGCCATAGATAAAAACTCTCAATCAAGCATATAGAGAATTCATAGATTTATTCTTAATAAATTGATTAATCATTTAGCAATTTATCCAATAGTGAGTAAAGCATACTATAAAATGAAGTGATTTGATTATATTTCCAAAAGTATTTTCTATATCACAAAATTGATCAATACTTGCAATTCATATCAAGTACTAAAGCAAAAATAATGATGAGATGCAAGGATTACTGATTTCATTATTATTATTTTTGTTAATTACTTTTCATAAGTATATTTTAAGTTTCTTTTGTTCCATGGGTATCTTGGCATACCTATGTCTACATCCTCATGTTTTCATTTTGGGTACCCAAGGTTGTTTGGGTCCTTGAGAGTTAGGACATATGGTTCCTTTTGGAACCCAAATCTGTTTAATAGTAATAACTTTACCATTTGATTTAATTGTGTTAGAACGATGGGAAAAGTTGTTATGCCCATTCTTTTCATGTTTGAAATAAGTTATCTTGTTTAATGGTTTGCTTGATGCATTGATAACCTTTTTCTCTAGAGATTTATTGTTAAGTAAAGGAGTCAAGTCAAGTTTTGATTTATCATAAGCAACATATTGGCTTTCAAACATCAATTTTAATCGTTCTGAACTTACAGTGAATATGTTAATAAGAGATTTTGATTGGTTAATTTCTTCACTTAAGTTTTGATTTTCTTTAATTAAATTCTGATTTTTCTGAATCAATTGTTCTGAATTTAACCTTAAGCTTTCATTTTCAGAATTTAGTTTGTCATATATTTCAGCAATAGAATTTCTTTCTTTTGAGATTTCGAGATTTAGCTTTTTAAGATTTTTATTTTTGATAGCTAATTTTCTACATTCACCATACAAATCATGAAAAGAATTTAATAGTTCATCATAAGAATATTCTTCATGAAATTCATTTGGTGTAAAATTAGATTCAGATTCTACTTTATCTTCTAATGCCATAAAACATAAGTTAGTTACCTCTTGTAGTTCATTGTTGCTTCTAGCTTTCAATTTTTTGCTTGACTCTTCCTTGGTCAAGGCTTTCTTGCTTTTTATCTCTTTCTTCCTTTCTTCTTGCTTCCTCTTCTTCTTTGTTTTTAGGAAGCTTTTGAATCTTTCAGTGTTTGGGAATGGATCCTTGTTTCCATCACCGAACTCTTTGTTTTTTGAACTAATCTGCCTCAGAGTCGACTCGGGCCTTGTTGGAGTCGACTCGGCTAACTTGGGAGTCGACTCTGAAATACTTGGAGTCGACTCGTTCACAGGGTCTTCAAGACTGAGTCTCTGTCTTTCAGACTGTTCTTCTCTAGGAGTCGACTCGGACGAACTGGGAGTCGACTCGGCTAATGTGGAGAATTCTGCAATCTCATTGTTAGTACGCAATTGAAGCACATGTGAGTTAATCTGAGATTTATCATAAATAATTGTTAAAGTATCCCAGATTTCTTTAGCAGATAAGCATGCAGAAATCTTATGAAATATAGATTCCTGGATAGCACAATATAGAAAGTTCATAGCGTTAGCATTCAATTGTGCTAAGTCTTTTTCATTGACATTTTGAGAGAGTGTGTGAGGTCCATCTATAATGATATTCCATATTTTATAATTTTGTGATTGAACAAAAATTTTCATTCTAGCTTTCCATTGAATATAATAAGTTCCATCAAACAGTGGAGGTCTGTTTATGGAAAGTCCCTCGGCAAATAATATGTTATGTGGGGTTGTCATAATCTTTAGCTCTAGTTAGGGATGGCAAAATATGACCCGACCCGCCAACCCGACCCGTGTTCGACCCGCCATAAACAGGTTTGGGTTTGGCCTAAACAGGTTCGGGTCGTAAACAGGTCGACCCGTTTAACCTGTTTATTAATTGGGTCGGATACGGGTTTTAGATGTCTGACCCGTTTAAACCGTTTAACCCGTTTAACTGTTGGGCAGGTTAAACAGGTCTAAACAGGTTAAACGGGTCTAAATAGGTTAAACGGATTAAACAGGTTAAACAGGTCTAAACAGGTTAAACGGGTCTAAACAGGTCGGGTTGGGCAGTTTAAACAGGTTGGGTTGGACAGATTAAACAGGTCTAAATAGGTTAAACGGGTCAGGTTGGGCAAACAGGTTAAACAGGTCGGGTCGGGTTGGGTAAACAGGTTACCTGTTTATTAAACAGGTTAAACGGTTCGGGCCGGATTACCTGTTTAATAAACAGGTCAGGTTCAGGTTTGTAATTCATGACCCGTTTAATAAACAGGTCGGGTTCAGATTTATAGTTTTCTGACCCGACCTGTATTTGACCCGACCTGTTTATGCCTGACCCGACCCGATTGCCACCCCTAGCTCTAGTCGATTAAGACTATAATTAATAGAAGAGCACCTGCTCTGATACCACTTGTTGCCCAAGGTGACAACCCAAGAGGGGGGGTGAATTGGGTCTTTTAAAAACTTTTCAACTACTTCTAATCTTTTAGAGTTAATTAAGCTAAGTTGTATGAATGCATAGTGGAATTTAACCTTAGCAAGAGTATGATTCTAATCTAATCAACTATTAAGCAGCGGACACAATAAAAGATTAGTCTAAGTTTGCCCAAGTATGCAATTCAATATAATGAGTCTTAATACTGTTATATTGAATGAGACTTGATTAAGTAAATTGAATATGCTTGCAACAAAAGGATGCACGGAGAAGAGTTAAGCAAGCATAGTATCTAAGTAAGTAAGTGAGTGAGGAAGTCAGATAACAAAGAGCATCACAAACACAACAAAAGTATAGTGGTTCAGTGCATCCCAGCACCTACATTCACTCCCCAAGATCTCTTGGGAATTTCACTATAATCCCTCAGATTACAGCCGGTTGTTTTACAAGCTCACAACCCAACTTGTTGTTTTGCGAGATCACAGCGAACTCGGTCGGTTTTCACAGGGCTCACCGACTAGAACCAACCGATTGTTTTCACGGGCTCACAATCCAACCCAGTTGGTTTTCCCAAAGGCTCACCAACCACAACCTTACAACGATTGTTTTCCGGGTTCACAATCAACCCAGTTGGTTTTCCCAAAGGCTCACCAACCACAACCTTACAACGTTGGTTTTCCCTTTGGCTCACCAACAAACCTTAACACCGTTGGTTTTTCCTTTGGCTCACCAACAAACCTTAACCTCTTGATTCAATCCCTTGATTGAATCAAGTTATAAGATATTAGACTAAGAATTTAAGGCAAATACAAGCTTCTTAACTAAGCAAATATAGCAAATATAAACAAATAGAGTAAAGAGAAGCTCTCAAACGAGTTTTGAAGATGAAGGAGCTCGGCTTCTTCTTTACTTGACCCTCTTCTGATTTGGCACGAAGTAGAGGATCACCGAGGCAGCACACGGATGGAGAGGAAGCTTTAGGATTCACTTGGATGCTCTTCTTCTCTCTATTTTACTTTGAATGGCCCTTTTGTGCTTATGGGGCGATTTTCCTTATAATCTGTTTGAAATCTCTTTCCTAAATGTTCTTTCCCACTTCCATACCCTCTCCCCTTACTCTCCCCTTGATTTTATAGCTTTAGAGGGAGTGAGAACAAAAATCTAGCCGTTAGAGACAAAAATAGAGCCGTTGGAATCAAGAAAAAACTAGCCGTTATGCCTCCCAGCGTGCTGGAGTCGACTCGGCTGAAGTAGGAGTCGACTCGGCTGAAAATCAACTCTCTGTTTTTGGCTGTTTGCAGTCCTGGAGTCGACCTGCAGTCTCGGAGTCGACCTCGGAGTCGACTCAAGCAGGAGTCGACCTCGGAGTCGACTCGAGCACTGTAGCACTGAAAATCAACTCTCTATTTTTTGTCTGTTTTCAGTCGGAGTCGACTCGTAAAGTTCCGGAGTCGACTCGAGCACTGTTCCTTGAAACTCCAGAGTGCCAGAGTCGACTCTGAACTTCCAGGAGTCGACTCAAGGATTATTCTTTTGAATCTTTCTTTGAATTTGCTCCTCCAACTTAAATCCTTTGAACTTGAAACTTGGGCCAATAAATTGTAGCTTTCTTCTAACTTTTCTTGAGAGCTTTTGAGGTCTTCTTGTATTTTTTCCAACTTGCTATGTTCCTTGCAAAACAAATTGTCTTTCTTCTTGCAACACAAACATTAGTATTTATACTTCAAGGTTTTGTGATCATCAAAATCAATCTTTAAATCAATCTTTGGGTCATCAAGTATCCATATTCTCCAAATATAAACAAACGGATATGGATAATACTGACAAACGATCTATATTCGATCCACTTTTAGCCCTACTTTGTAGCATCAATCATGTGCTAAACCAATATGAAGGCCAATAAATGACCTCAAAAAGTTGTTGCACTATCATCAACACCACCACCACCGCCACCACAAGAACAAGAAAGGGCAAACGAAAGAAATTAAAATACTTTATTAACTCAAAATATAGCACAAAAAGGCACTCAGCCAGTGTGTTATATTATTTTTGTTCACTTTGAATTTGCATTGTGAATTGTGCCACATAATGAAGCAACATTAATGGTGCAAGACAACTACGTTGACTTTCTTGAGTGATTTTTCTGAGTTACCATAGCATTGCTCATTCATACATGACAAGGCTGAGTGAAGCCCAGGGAGAGAAAGAAAGCATTCTCTGCAATAGATATATGTTGGAAGAGAAGCATGGCCCAAGTCACATACCTGACTCTGGGGGTGTGAAATGCCTCTTGCTATTATTCAAGCTTTCATTCATTCAATTCTCAATGGTACTTCATTTGATGCTAAGCCAAGGCTTAAATGAACACGACAGCTTCATGAGTGTTTGATTGATATAGTCTCTCAGCTTGGTGGACCAGATAGCAAGTATTAGGGACTCCAGAACCTTAGTTGCCCATAATGCAAAATATATTTCTCCAATCCTTCATCCATCGCCATATCATTCTAGTTATTAAGGAACTTCAGCAACAAACCAAGTCTTTCACATGCAACAATGTGAAGAAAAACAACTGAAAAGCAGTACTTAATTCAGAGATTCAACATAGTAAACAAGGGGAGGATGAAAAGAAGGCTCAGATCTGCCATTTTAAAAAGAAAGGAATTGCAAGTTCCTCTGCACCTTAACCACCAGGTGGCTGCAAGCAGTTGCCTGCAGAGTATCAGACCATCCAAGCTTAACTTGCCACTGCAACAGGAACTCAACTCAACTCAACTAAGCCTTGATCTCAAACTAGTTGGGGTTGGCTAAATGAGTATTGCTGCTACAATAAGAAGAATACTAGAAATGCTTCAAGTCCATCTCTCTCTCTCTCTCTCTCTCTCTCTCTCTCTCTCTCTCTCTCTCTATCTATCAAAGAAAAGTGCTTTTTAGGCGCATCTTGCACTAGCAGTCATCACAGCCTCCTTTTAAATGTCATATACACTGGCATGGATCCTTGATTTGGACCCAGCCAAATAGATGATTTGGGAAGGGGAATGCTTAAGGGTGCCTGTTATGTGCACTCCCAAAGCTCACCAGAACCATAAATACTGATTTGCCAATTCCAAAATAAAAATACTTCAGTAACCCAAAAATGTAACTCAAAAAATCACTCAGAAAGTGTGTTGTATTCTTCAAAATTGCTCTCATTGAATTTACATTATGAAATGTGCCACATAATGGAGCAACAAATATGAGAACAAATCCCCTCAGCCTTATCAATCATTTTATCCCCATGTGGCAAGAGAACTGTTCAGGAACCCCATAACATAATCTTTTGCAAAAATCAGCCCATTGCCCTACTCGCTATCAATTTTTCACATGGAACAGAACTTTTCTTGGTACCGTCATTTGGTGCATTAGCATTACTCTTTGGCTAAAGCACCACCACCAACATAAGAACAACAACTAGAACAAAAAGAAGAGAGATAGAGAGAGTGAGAGAAAGGAAAGACCACTTTTAAAAGGTAACTTTCAAAACTTTTCTGTTGCATCCAGTGAGAGAAATCTCTCTCCTACAAGCACGTCTCTTGGAAACCTCCCATTAGATTCCCATTGGGCCAGTGTTAAGTGGATAGTAAGAAGTGCATTTTAAATAGGAAAATGTTATTGCTCTCTCAGTAAACTCACCTTATGTCATATTGGACAAGTAACCAAGTGGACAATATATTGGCTCCACATACCATTTTTAAGTAGAAATTTAGCCTTAAAAACGCGCCCCGAACCCCATGATATTTGGGGAATGTATGACACTGACAAACTTATGAGATTTGAGAGAGGGCAGCCATTTGTAGAAACCAAGATTTCCCTAAAGCCCCATCAGTTGTCATAAGCTTGAGCAAGAGAACCAACAATAGACCTCTCATCTTGGACGTGTCTTCAAAGCTAATAGATTAGCATAAGGATAGAAAGTAAAGATAGGATTGAAGACTCAGAATCCCTCCCGCCATCTTCCTATCTAACAATGGCTGCAATTCAGCTAGGGGTAATGATTCAGAATTCGTAAAACATCTGGCAAATTTGTCAAAAAAAATTGGAATGATTTCAGATAACCAAAAATTAGAAATAAACAGTAAAACTAGAAAAATACTTTCTAATATATTTGCAAACTTATTTACTCAAAAATAAGTATATGAGAGGCAACAATGATAAATTATCGTGAAAACATCAATAACAAATGGTATCCTTAATTGGTAAGATAAAAAATTATTAAATTAGTCTTGAATATCCCGTGAATAAATCATAAAATTTGTGTGTGATTTGAAAATAAATGAAAGTTCTGGATTTAATTTGTTTCTGAAGAATAATTCAAAGAAATAATACAAGAATTTTTCAGTAATTCAGAGAATACTGTAAGCATAGTAATCATCACAGCCACTTTATAAATATAAAACTATTCACGTGCAGCTAAGAGGTATCCACAGCATTTTTCACATTTAAAGTTGGGTCTCAAAAAGGATACAAAAATGAAAAATGTAGAATTTTTCAGTTGTTTTCCTACCTCTTGGTTGGATTCTCTCGTTCGGAGAGAGCTCCATCATACTGAATAATGAGGATACAACTTTCTCCAACAACATGTAACTTTGAACTGCAAATATAATTAACCAATCTTTATGATATATCTCGCTCCAAAAACCATCCCAAAAGACTGCTGTTGTCCAAAAGGAAACTTTCATTTAAGAAGACAGAAATATGTTTTGCAAATTCCCTTATTTGGTGGGGAATGGGGGGAATGGAGCGGGGGAGAAAAAGATGAACCACAGCTCATGCATATATTGTTGCAAGACCCACCAATGTGTTCATACATGACAAGACTGAGTGAAGCCCAGGGAAAGGAAGAAATCATCATCCGCGATAGATATATGGAGGAAGAAGGTGAGGCCCAGGTCCCATACCTGACTCTCAGGGTGTGAAATACCTTCTGATGCAATCATTCAAGTTCTTTTGCCTTTAATTCTGGATGGTCCTTCAGTTGATGCTAAGCCAATGCTTAAATGGACACGGTAGCTTCATGCTTCAGCTGATACGGTCTGTCAGTTCGCTGGAGCTGATAATATTTATTAAGGATTCCGGAAACCTGGCTTCTCATAATGCAAAATATTTCTCCAATCCTTCATTCATCACCCTATCATTTTGGTTAACAAGGGACGTCAGGAACAAATCAAATCTTTCAAAGGTCACCAGGTGTAGAAAAATTTAAAAAAATAAAAGAAAAACTTAAAAACAGTACTTAAATCAGAGGCCAAACAGAGCAAACAAGGGAAAGAGGAAAAGAAGGCTCAGATCTGCCATTGGAAAATAAGGGATTGCAAGTTCCTCTGCACCTTAACCATGAGGTGGCTGCAAGCGGTTGCCTGCGGTGTAGCAGACCGTCCAAGCTTGCCCTGCCACTACAACAAGATGAACAGGAATGCTTCACTTCCATCTCTCTCTCTCTCTCTCTCTCTCTCTCTCTCTCTCTCTCTCTCTCTCTCTTACTAAACCAAGAAGCCTCTTTAGGCGCATCTCGCTCTGGCAGTCATCATAGCCTCTTTATAAATAGAGCACTGCTGCTGATCGTCGCTCCGGTCCGACCCACGCCGGGGATCTTGCAAAGAAATGCTTCCAAGAGCCCATTACGCGCGCACACACACACCAAATCTTGATTTGGTAATTCCAAATCATGAATCAGCGAGGTGAGTTGTGCCATGCAATGAAGCAAAGTGAATGGTGCAAGACGCTGAGGGACTTTTTTGAGTGATTTTCTCTTGCTTGCAGAGTCAATAACCATGTAGGTTTTTCAGCAAAGACGCGTCTGCGTATGCAAAGCCATTATTCAGGAAGAGACAGAGAGAGAAGGAGGGAGAGGGAAAAAGTAAAGACATGGAACAAAGGCTCCAACTCGGTTGCCTAACCGCAGGCCGTCTAGAGTTCGCCAAGCCTATACTCCGAGAGGAAGACATGAATACATATTAAGGATGAGAGAAGATGTTTCCATCGGGGCCCTCAAGGGAGAAATTATATCCTACACTGCGTGCACCACGTCTCCCATATCAAAGGAGCGATTGACACCTCTCCACCTTCTTCTTTTTTTTAATGAAACACACCCGTCCAGTCTGTAACTTCTTACCTTTCCCCCTCTCCACTCTGCTCTCTTGGTCTTCAGACAATTGCAGCAGAGAGAGAAGGTGAGCACTAAGGATCCGGACAAAAGGAGAGTGATGGCGTGATCTAATCTCGCCGTCCGGTGGTAACTCTGCGACCGCTTTTTTTAATGTGCGGCACGCCCGCCTAATCTTCCATTATTGATAAACCCTTTCTGAGATTCTTACTAAAAACACTCTTTTTGACATAAAACTATAATTGATAAATTTGATCAGATCCCGCATTCCTATCCACCATTACGTAGATAAGTCTGTAATTCATGGCTTAGAATATAGACAACACAGACATTCTCAAATAACGGACTTTTTTTTTTCAAGAGTACATTTGGTTGCATGAAAAAGAAACAGTTTCCTTGAACGATAATTAAAAAGTTATTATTTCATTCTAAGAAATTATATATATCTTTAAAAACAAATATGTCAATAAGAAAAAAAAAAATACTTGGTCTAGGTTTGGATTTGATATGAGGTTTTCTTTTTTTACAAGAAAAATTATACAAAGGTAATAGTTATACCAGAATAAGTATATCTAAATTTTAAATTTTGTTTCAAAAAAACATGATAGTGTACAAAGCAATGGTTTCTATTATTCAATATGTATATTTATATGTTGACGGGATGATTTAGGTTTTAGCAGGGGATAAGAAAATAATAAGGATATTGTTTATAAAATTGGACAAATTTGCCTTTCAAATCCTTATTATTCTATGATATAATAATATATTATATGACATAATAATATAATAATATATCATGATAATAATACTATAACATAATAATATAGTAATAAATATAATAATATAACAATAAATTATTATATTATGATATTATAATAGATTGTAATATTGTATATAATATGATGATGATATTATATTTCATGGTACACTATATCCATCATATCAGATGAACCATACCGTACCAAACTAATATAAGTTACAGAAGACATACCAAGTTAGTGTATCGACGTAAGCTACCAAAATGGTACAGACACGAATGTTGGAACCTTATTATATAGTATTGAATTTTATAACAAATTCATTATAATTTAGTATTGTTACGGGGGACCACAGCCACCATGCCCCACGTGACCGGCACGCGCGCCCTAGAAGATTACAGCTGCCCCTTGATCCAGTAACCCGACCCCGAGTCGGATATCTTCGGCCTCGCAGCCCGACCCCGAGTCGGCTGCCCCTTGATCCAGTAACCCGACTCCGAGTCGGATATCTTCGGCCTCGCAGCCCGACCCGA
This sequence comes from Phoenix dactylifera, assembly GCF_009389715.1. Classification (NCBI taxonomy): domain Eukaryota; kingdom Viridiplantae; phylum Streptophyta; class Magnoliopsida; order Arecales; family Arecaceae; genus Phoenix; species Phoenix dactylifera. The sequence goes on along the minus strand of NC_052395.1, from coordinate 23,682,831 downwards.
GTCGGCTGCCCCTTGATCCAGCAATCCGACCCCGAGTCGGCAATCTCTCGACAACGACAGGCTGTTCCCCTGAAGCACGCCGCGACCCTCTGCTCCACTACTCCCTGCAACGGTCGTATCCGGCGCTGCTCCACGATCTCCTGTAACAGCCGTACAAAGCGGAGCTCCACTACGCCCTGTCATGGCCGTACCCAGCGCTACCCCACGACGCCCTGTAACGGCCATGTCAGTGGCAACTCCATCGTGCCACACGATGACCAACCCCCCAGAAGGACCCCCCAGCCTGGTATATATGCGGCTGGGGGGAGAAGGGGGGAGGTAAGCAAGAACTTCCAGAGCATTCTCCTACTTGCTACTATTATCTCTCCTTCTCCTCCAATCTCCTCTGACTTGATCGTCGGAGGGCCCCCACTACCCCAGTGGTGGTGCGAGACTTGCTTGCAGGTTTTCCGGTGGAAGGTGGAGCACAATCAACACCAACCAAGGCAACTCAGACGGAATCCCGTTCACACCGCTGTGCCAATCGTTCTCGGTTTGGACCACCAGCAACAGTTGGCGCTAGAAGGAGGGCACCGAATCTCAGAGCGATCGTAATGGCACGGCGAGGTGGTCGTGGAGCTTCCAATGCCTCCGGTCGCGGGGCCTCTCGCGCCTCCGGCCGGGAGGCCGCTGCGTCTCCAACACATTCTCAGCAACACTCCACCGTTCCACCTCCCATTCAGATGGTCGAAGCCGCTCGGTTCGACCAGTTAGCCCAGCAGGTTCGCACCCTCGCGGAGGCAGTGCAGAACCTGCAGGGTGTGATGTCTCGGGCGCCGCAGCGGGCCCAGGAGCCGCTGCTCCCTGAGCGCTCACCTGTCCTCCTCAACCCGCGCTCCTTCCTCTCCCATGGGGAAGAGCGCCGGCGCGAGGAAGATTCTCGAGCACGGTCCATCCTGCCGGGACCTTCCCATCGGAGCTGCGCGGGGTACGAGAGGCGGGCCCGGGTGCGTTCCCAGACCCCCCAGTCCTCCAGGAACCCGCGCTCCAGTCGATCCCCCTCACGCCGCTCCTTGTCTTCCACCCACCGGTCGCGCTCCCTGGACCGGCGGGTGGACGATCTCCACAGGCAACTCCAGGTCCTGAAGGGCCACTCCAAAGATCCCTTCGCCGATTTGGAGATCTCCTCCCAGCCGGCGCTTGCCTCGAGGATCCTGCGGACCCCAAATCCGCCGGGGTTCAAAATGCCGGCGATCGAGCCCTACGACGGGGCGGCGGACCCGCGAGATCACGTCGAGAGTTTCAGGACCCTTATGCTCCTCCACGGAGCATCAGATCCTCTCCTCTGCAAGGCCTTCCCGGCGACCCTCCGTGGCCCGGCAAGGGCGTGGTTCGCCGGCCTGGAGGCTAACTCAATCCAGTCCTTCGACTAGTTTACTCGCCTCTTCATCACCCATTTCGCCGTCAGTAGCCGGCAGCGACTGGTCTCTGACTCCCTCTTTGATGTCCGGCAAAACGAGGGAGAAAGCCTGCGGGATTATCTTACCCGCTTCAACAAGGCCACCCTAGAAGTCCGTAACCTGAGCCAGGAGGTGGCTCTTTCAGCCCTGAAGCGTGGCTTCCGAAAGGGCAGACTCACCTTCTCCTTGGACAAACGCCTGCCGCGGAGTTTCCCGGAGCTGTTGTCCCGGGCGAACCAGTATGCCGACGCCGAGGAAGCGGCCGCCCACCGGAGCAAGGAGGCCGCTGAGATCCCTCCAAAGCTCGGGAAGAAAAGGCGAAAAGAGGCACCCCAGAGGAGGAGCCCGACGCCTCAGCGTCGGCGCAGAAGCCCGTCGCCGGCGAGGAACCACGGTGCCCCACGCCCTCATTCTCTGCCCCGACGTTTCAACCGGTACACTCCTCTCCTGACTCCCCGGGCCCAGATCCTCATGGAGATCAAGGGGCGGGAGAACCTCCCGGTCCCGAGACAGATGAAGAAGATCCCTGGGAGGAGGCCCTCTCGGGCGTACTATGAGTACCACCGGGACCACGGCCACAACACCGAAGACTGCTTCCAGCTTCGGGACGAGATCGAGGCTCTCATCCGCCGAGGGCGTCTCGGTCGATATGTGAACGACCGACGTCCCCCCGCAGACCCGCGTCCGGCCGACCCGGCCCCTCAGGAGCCTCGGGAGCAGAATCGACCCGTCGCGGGCGTGATCCACACCATCATTGGGGGCTGCCCCCGACCCGAAAGGAATGCAGGGGGCTCGACTGAGGCGTCCGGAGCAACAGTCGTCGCTAAGAGGCAGAGGGTCGGAAATGTAATCACTTTTTGTGATGAAGATGTAAAGGGGGTTCAGACTCCCCACGATGACGCCATGGTGATCTCCCTCACTATGGCGAACTATGATGTAAGGCGCGTTCTTGTGGATAGTGGAAGCTCAGCTGATATTTTGTTTTACGAGGCCTTCCAAAAGATGAGCTTGTCCCGACAATTGTTGCACAAAACATCCACCCCCCTCATAGGATTCACTGGAGACGCTATCTCGGCCGAAGGTGTCGTTGAGCTGCCTGTGACTGCGGGCGTTGCACCCGCAGAAGCCACGGTGCGGCTCGGATTCTTGGTCGTCCGTATTCCCTCGGCCTACAACGCTATCCTCGGACGACCCGGGCTGAACGCCCTTCGCGCGGTGGTCTCTACGTACCACTTGCTCATGCGGTTCCCCACGGCGGCCGGGATTGGAGAGGTCCGAGGTGACCAACCGACCGCAAGGCAATGTTTCCTAGCAACTCTCAAAGGGAAGAAGCCCGTAGAAGCCTTAAGCGTCGAGTCCCTCGACGCCAGAGACGAGGTGGCCTTGCGGCACGGGGAGCCGGCCGAGGGTGTGATCGAAGTTCCCCTCGAGGAAGGTCACCCGGACAGGACGATCCGGGTCGGCGCCAATCTCGACCCGGGAGCTCGGGCCCGGTTGGTGGAATTCCTCCGAGCCAATGTCGATGTGTTTGCCTGGTCGGCGGCCGACGTACCTGGGATCGACTCGGAGGTCATTTCTCACGCCCTCAACGTCGACCCGACCCACCGACCGGTAAAACAGAAGAAGAGACACTGTGCCCCGGATCGGATCCGAGTGGTCGATCAGGAGGTAGACAAGCTCTTGGAGGCAGGATTCATAAGGGAGGTCAGCTACCCCGAATGGCTGGCAAACGTCGTACTTGTCCGGAAGGCGAGCGGAAAGTGGAGGATATGCGTCGACTACACCGACCTGAACAAGGCATGCCCCAAGGATAGCTTTCCGCTTCCGCGGATAGACCAACTGGTCGACGCGACTTCCGGATATCGGCTGCTGTCTTTCATGGACGCCTTCTCCGGCTACAACCAAATAATGATGGCTCCACAGGACGAGGAGAAAACTGCCTTTATAACAGACCGGGGGCTGTACTGTTACAAGGTAATGCCCTTCGGTCTGAAGAATGCTGGCGCCACTTACCAGCGCCTCGTCAACAAAATCTTCAAAGAGCATATGGAGGCGCGGTCCCGGATCAGGCGCCTGGTGCGGAGCTCAATCGGGAGGCCGAACCTCAAGGAGGGGAGACGTGATCCCGGATGAAACGCCTAGAGCGGAGTTCCGCCGGGGAGAACCTCCTTGTTGATCCCAGATGAAACGGCTAGTTGGCGGAAGTCGTGAAGGGCGCGCCTCCCGTTCCTCCAGCAGGGGTCTCTCAGCCACGCGCCGGAGAGGAGGTCCACGATCCATGGCAACCTGAACAACTCCGGCTTGGCAGGCTCCACCGTACCTGCACCTATATTTATAGCCGAACTGTGGCCCCCCGGTCGTCCTGATGCGGGTGGCTCCAATAAATGCGGGCGCATCGAATCTGGAGCCGTTCCAGCTCTCGAGGCGTATCTTCCCGCGATTTCCTAAGCGTCATTCTCCTTAGTCGCATTTTTTGTGCAGGACACTCCGGGTGGCGTGTACCCCTAGGTCCACGTATCTCCGCTCGCGCCCAGGCCGCATCTGCCTCGAAGAACGCGCGTATCGCGGCCGCTTAACTGACACTCCTTGCAAGCAGCAACAGGCGATCCGATTTCCCAGGTAACGCCTCAATTAGCATTTAATGCCCTTCTGGTGTTCCCCAGGCGATGCTTGGAGAGGAGGAGAAACACGATCGCAGCTTGTCACGGAGAAACCCCGTCGAGCGGCAAGCAACAGGCGCGCGACCAACGAGCGGAATTTCCCGAGGCTCGGCCCTCGGATGCCAGGCTAACCCGATGATCATCCCGGGAGCAGACTAGCCTGAAGCCCCGACCGGTCGCCTCGGCTTGCGCCAGCCTTGGCCGACCAACGAGCGGAATTTCCCGAGGCTCGGCCCTCGGATGCCAGGCTAACCCGATGATCATCCCGGGAGCAGACTAGCCTGAAGCCCCGACCGGTCGCCTCGGCTTGCGCCAGCCTTGGCCGACCAACGAGCGGAGTTTTCCGAGGCTCGGCCCTCGGATGCCAGGCTAACCCGATGATCATCCCGGGAGCAGACTAGCCTGAAGCCCCGACCGGTCGCCTCGGCTTGCGCCAGCCTTGGCCGACCAACGAGCGGAATTTCTCGAGGCTCGGCCCTCGGATGCCAGGCTAACCCGATGATCATCCCGGGAGCAGACTAGCCTGAAGCCCCGACCGGTCGCCTCGGCTTGCGCCAGCCTTGGCCGACCAACGAGCGGAATTTCCCGAGGCTTGACAACCCTCGGATGCCAGGCTAACCCGATGATCATCCCGGGAGCAGACTAGCCTGAAGCCCCGACCGGTCGCCTCGGCTTGCGCCAGCCTTGGCCGACCAACGAGCGAAATTTCCCGAGGCTCGGCCCTCGGATGCCAGGCTAACCCGATGATCATCCCGGGAGCAGACTAGCCTGAAGCCCCGACCGGTCGCCTCGGCTTGCGCCAGCCTTGGCCGACCAACGAGCGGAATTTCCTGAGGCCTAGCCCTCGGATGCCTGGCCTAGTGCCGAAAGAATTTCCTGAGGCCTAACCCTCGGATGCCTGGCCTAGCGCCGGAAGAATTTCCTGAGGCCTAACCCTCGGATGCCTGGCCTAGCGCCGGAAGAGTTTCCTGAGGCCTAGCCCTCGGATGCCTGGCCTAGTGCCGGAAGAATTTTCTGAGGCCTAACCCTCGGATGCCTGGCCTAGCGCTGGAAGAATTTCCTGAGGCCTAGCCCTCGGATGCCTGGCCTAGTGCCGGAAGAATTTCCTGAGGCCTACCCCTCGGATGCCTGGCCTAGCGCCGGAAGAATTTCCTGAGGCCTAACCCTCGGATGCCTGGCCTAGCGCCGGAAGAATTTCCTGAGGCCTAGCCCTCGGATGCCTGGCCTAGTGCCGGAAGAGTTTCCTGAGGCCTAGCCCTCGGATGCCTGGCCTAGCGCCGGAAGAATTTCCTGAGGCCTAACCCTCGGATGCCTGGCCTAGCGCCGGAAGAGTTTCCTGAGGCCTAGCCCTCGGATGCCTGGCCTAGCGCCAGAAGAATTTCCTGAGGCCTAACCCTCGGATGCCTGGCCTAGCGCCGGAAGAATTTCCTGAGGCCTAACCCTCGGATGCCTGGCGTAGCGCCGGAAGAATCTCCTGAGGCCTAACCCTCGGATGCCTGGCCTAGCGCCGGAAGAATTTCCTGAGGCCTGACCCTCGGATGCCTGGCTTAGCGCCGGAAGAATTTCCTGAGGCCTGACCCTCGGATGCCTGGCCTAGCGCCGGAAGAATTTCCTGAGGCCTAACCCTCGGATGCCTGGCTTAGCGCCGGAAGAATCTCCTGAGGCCTAACCCTCGGATGCCTGGCCTAGCGCCGGAAGAATCTCCTGAGGCCTAACCCTCGGATGCCTGGCCTAGCGCCGGAAGAATTTCCTGAGGCCTGACCCTCGGATGCCTGGCTTAGCACCGGAAGAATTTCCTGAGGCCTGACCCTCGGATGCCTGGCTTAGCGCCGGAAGAATTTCCTGAGGCCTAACCCTCGGATGCCTGGCCTAGCGCCGGAAGAACTTCAAGAGTCAGGAGTCGGCGAGATGCTACCAAGAGTTAAAAAGAAAAAGGACGAAAGCGAGATGAAGAAACATTCAACTTGCATTAACTTTCATTGTTTCAGGGCCGAGACCCATACAACTTGGCAAAACGCCGACATACAAAGAAAAGGACAACGGAGGGTACAGAAGGTCAGCTTGGAGGAACCTCCGGGTCGGGAACGACGGGCACGTCCGCAGGAGGTAGGGAGGCGGTTGGAGAGTCAGCAGGCAATGGCGCCGGAGGAGAGTCGAGAAGGGAGATCCCACTCAAGTCAACTTCGGGGTACTTAGCTGACACCCTTGCCAGGCCTTCCTCGAAGCCTAAAACAAAGGAGTCGGACCCCGCGTCCGACATGTCACGGACGAACTCGTCAGACTGACGATAGTCCCGTACCGCCTCCGACATGTCACGGGTGAACTCGGCGGACTGACGATAAGCCTGCACCGCCTGACGCCCGATCTCCGCACTCCTCTCGGCCAGCGCCGCCTCTGCTCGCTCCGTAATCTGAGCTTTAGCCTCCAGGACCTTCGCCACAATCCGGTCGTCAGCCTCGGAGGAGACTCTCAGCAGATTAGCCTGAGCCTCCTTGTGCTTCGCCTCGGCAGCAGTGCGGGCGGCCTCAGCTTCCTCCAGGCGCGAACGAAGCTCTTGGTCGTTCGCGCGGGACTTCTCCAGGGCCGACTCCAATTCGCCCAGTTTGACCTCAAGAGACCGGGTTCGGTTGCGGGCGTTGTCGGCAGACCGCTGGGCCTTCTCCCACCTCTCTCGATAATCCGCAGCCTTCCGAGACTGCTTCTCGGCCCGCTCCTCCGCCTTCTTGATCTCGCCCTCGAGACCCGAGGCAATCTTGAGTTGCTCCTGAGCCTCCAACAGTTGCTTCTCGAGGGTGGCGAAGCCGAGTGCCCGCTCTTCGGCCTCCCGGAGCCTCGCCTCGAGATCTCCGGTCGTCCTCCCCGCCGCAGCTTGGCCTCCCTCTTCCATTGCTTTCAGTCGGTCCTCGGCCTTCGCCAGAAGCCCCGCCTGTTCCTTATAGCACTCCTCCAGACGGATCATATACTGGGCGAGCTAAGAGATAGGAAAAATAAGGGCGTCAGGCGGAGATCAACAGAGCCAATAAATGATGAAAAGCGGCCAGAAGAACACTCACCGACATAAGACAGACGCAGCTGGCAGCCCCGACGTCAGGGACCCTCATCTCCCGGACCCGCCTACGGTCCTTCTCCAGCAGCACCGTTTCGATAAGGTTTCGGGCGCTGTCGGAAGTGAAGGCCGACCCCGACTTCTCCCCGGAGCCGGACGGTGGTTCTGCAGCCTTACCCTTATCCATCGCCTGGGGAAGAGTCCTGCTGATCGTGCTCGGGGCGGGGGTCGCTCCAGGAATTGACAGGGTCCCGCTCGGCTGAGGCCTCGGCGCATCCCTCCTCGTATCATCCGGAGCCGACCGAGTCGAAGGCCGGGCTGGGGACCGATCACGTCCGACCCGTCCGTCTCGAGCGGGCTCGGATGATACCTCCGGAATAGCGGCAGTCTCACCATCGGAGGGCTGATACAGCGTCAGCTGCCGGTCCGCGCCCGCGACGTCCCCTTGATCGGTGGGCCCGGACTCGTTGGTCGGCGTCGGAGTCTCCTCCTTGCGGGACTTCTTCGCCGGTGGGGCCCCGCTCGGAGGAGGTCGTTTCTTCCTTTCCTCCGGACCGCTTCCAGCAGGGACGACCTACCAACAGCCGGTCTCTTGTCCGACCGCATGACGTCGTCAATCTCTGCAACAAGGACGAGATGGTCGGAGGCTGAGAAACCGAAGAACGAGACGAAAGAGTCAAAAAAGAAATGGTGGCGGGCTCACGGTCGGCGGGGACCGAGCTCAGACCGACATTCACCAAGGTATCCTCGGAAATAAGGCGGGCCACCGGGGGGAGCTGGCCCTTGGCAACCAACTCCCTCAAGACGGCGACGCCATTGGATTCCTCCCTCGACAGCCTCGATAGGCCGATCGGGGACTTCATCGGCGTCTCCCAGGTTGCCCTGATTCCCCAAGAGGGATCCACATCAATGAAAAAGAAATGCTCCTTCCAGCCATGAATGGAGGAAGGAGCCTCCTTGACGAGGCCGCACCCTCGCCGCGCCGCAAAGCACCACCACCCTTTGTCCTGGGGGTGGCCACTCAGGCTATAGCATTCCCAAAAGACATTCAGGGTGGCGGGGACCTCGTGCATGCGGCAGAGAACTTGGAAGGCTGTTAGGGCGCGCCACGAGTTCGGCACCAGTTGCGTCGGCGCCACTCTTAAACCCCGAAGCACCTGAACGACTAAGTCCGAGGGGGGAAAACGGAACCCGGCCTGAAGAATGCCCTCGTTAATGGCGACCTTCCCTAGAGGAGGATGGGACATCCTCTCCTCAGGCCCCGGGAGCGTAACATTGCAGGCCTCGGGAAGGTGGTATCGAGCCACGAACCCATCTAGGTCTTCGGCGACCAACTCCGACTTAATGCGGTCAGCTCTCACTTCGCCCATACCTAATGGCCAGTGAATCTACGGTCAGGACAGGGTCAAGAAGGGGGGAAGGACCAGAACGACTGGAGTACACTAGTACAAAAGGAGAAAGTATGGAGAGCCCTAAGTAGAAGAATGGGGCAACTCACCGGGAGAGAAGGAAGAACGGCTCCGAGAGCGTCAAAGGAGGAGCAAGCGAACAGTCCGACGGCAACGACGGCAGCGCAAAGGAGAAACTCGAAGATGTCTGTAAAGAGAAAGGCGGACGGAGGAGGACCCTCGGCTAAATAGGTGGAAAGGTGGGTGACACCTCGGTGACGCCAGAGGACGCCTGGCTGTCGAAGGGTCGCTCGCGCCCTAAAGGCGAATCGACGCCATTAAGGAAGGATGTCCGCCGAAATCCTCAGACTGCCAGGTCAGCAACAACCGCCATACGCCATAAAGAAGGCGGGGAGCTCGAAGCGCGCGCGCCTCTCCGAGGGATGGCGACAATCTCGAAGCATCACTTCCTTCACCTGTTCCCCTTCTGGTTCCAGGCTCGGAAGTGGGGGGCTACTGTTACGGGGGACCTCAGCCACCATGCCCCACGTGACCGGCACGCGCGCCCTAGAAGATTACAGCTGCCCCTTGATCCAGTAACCCGACCCCGAGTCGGATATCTTCGGCCTCGCAGCCCGACCCCGAGTCGGCTGCCCCTTGATCCAGTAACCCGACTCCGAGTCGGATATCTTCGGCCTCGCAGCCCGACCCCGAGTCGGCTGCCCCTTGATCCAGCAATCCGACCCCGAGTCGGCAATCTCTCGACAACGACAGGCTGTTCCCCTGAAGCACGCCGCGACCCTCTGCTCCACTACTCCCTGCAACGGTCGTATCCGGCGCTGCTCCACGATCTCCTGTAACAGCCGTACAAAGCGGAGCTCCACTACGCCATGTCATGGCCGTACCCAGCGCTACCCCACGACGCCCTGTAACGGCCATGTCAGTGGCAACTCCATCGTGCCACACGATGACCAACCCCCCAGAAGGACCCCCCAGCCTGGTATATATGCGGCTGGGGGGAGAAGGGGGGAGGTAAGCAAGAACTTCCAGAGCATTCTCCTACTTGCTACTATTATCTCTCCTTCTCCTCCAATCTCCTCTGACTTGATCGTCGGAGGGCCCCCACTACCCCAGTGGTGGTGCGAGGCTTGCTTGCAGGTTTTCCGGTGGAAGGTGGAGCACAATCAACACCAACCAAGGCAACTCAGACGGAATCCCGTTCACACCGCTGTGCCAATCGTTCTCGGTTTGGACCACCAGCAACAAGTATTATATCATATTATGTTAAATAATTTTATAATACAATATAATATCATACAGCACCATAATATTGTACCATATAGTACTACGTTTGTAATGAGATTATAATAATATTTCATATAGTACAATATTATATGATAATATATTATGATATCATATCATTATACTATATTTATAATATATTATAATATATTGTACTATATATTTTATATTGTATTGTATTTTTGATGTTGTGTGAAGCCTAAATTGATCATTCTCTAATAATAGAGGGGATAGATAGGACATTGAAACAAAGTTCTACTGGGTTTAAATTTGAACCATAGGAGCTAGGTATAAATTACCTGGAACAAATGTAATCATGAGAATTTGACTGAATAAAAGGGGTAAAGTTATTCAGCCGACAACACAATGTTTTTGCCACTTATTCCAGGGATAAACCATGAGAAATCCCCTTTATCCCCAAATCAAATGTAGCCTTACTGCCTTAGGAAACGCATTATCTAAGCAAGAAATATTCCTATAGCTTATGCTTGCCATTATCTTCATTATGCAGCATTCAACATAAAAAAACAACTATAGGCATTTTTAATTTAAATTAATAACATTAACAAAACATAACAGGAACCCTCTGGATCTGTCATTTAAAGCCATTAGACCAATACAACAGCCATTATATGCAGCCTTGGCCTGAGCAGAAACAGAGAAAACACAACAGGGACAACCAGTAGTCTAGCTGTAGAAATACATATAATGGGCTTGCAGACAAATCTTTCTGACCGAACAACTCCATGCTGTATCCAATTTACCAGTAAAGCTAGTTTTACTTTTCGGTCTCTACAATTTAAGAAGCAATGGTTAGGATTGGTTTCCCCTCTAGAATATTACCTATATTACATTTATAAATAGTAGGGAAACCTTTAAATGAATCCTTTCATCCATAAACTATTGTGCATTACACAGCTCATGCTGCAAGAAGATTGGATAACTAGCTTGATAACAAATCTCAAAGACATCCCATGCAAGTGATTCTTCATTGCAGCAAATGAAATATCCTCAATCCTGAAACACTTGGTAACCACTTTGATTTGCTGTCATTCATAGAGTCTGGGAAAATGGCTTGGTTGATCACTTCTCATCCAGCAAACAAGGACTGATTCATACACAAATATACAACTGCCAACGAGTGAACATACAATCTCAAAAAAAATCTCTGATGCTTTGGAAATTAGCATAAAAGGGGCACCTAGATCCCTGAGGACCATTCTTAGTATCAAAATGCATGACAAGCATGAACATCTATCAATACATTCAGAAGCAAGACAGATTTTGGAGACAAATTTTCTAGCATATCAAACTTAAGTTATATTGAATAGATCTCTCTCTCTTTGTGTGTGTGCGTGCGCTTATGCAAAAAAAAACTAGATCCAGAGATTATAAAGCAAAACCAAAGAGACCACAGCCAATGCCCATGGGCAGAGAAGATTGGAAAAACTTTCATTAATGATGAAGTACCAACGAGGAGAAAACTCCAGCTACAAAAGCACTCAGTCTTGAGAGCTCTGAAAAAAAAACAAAGATGTATCCCAAAAATCCTAGGATGGTGAGTGTTAAATTCCAAACATTTGTAAGTTGTGATATTAGCCTATGTACTAAGTTTAAATGTCCATTCATTCTTGACTCCTCCAAGGATAGATGTTTTACATCGTAATTTGATACATGAACAAGCAATCAAGCATGTTTGCTGCAATTTCCAGTCGATGGCTAATATCATGACTTCCAATGTTTGGAATTTCATAGAAAGGTCTAAAAAAATCCCTTTAAATATATTTTGCAGTGAAATACATTGAATTGTCGACAATGTTTGATCTAAAAATTAGAATATTGTTTTCATAAAAAAAAAAGAATATTGTGCTTGAACAAGATAAAAGTAGCATGACTGCTGTGAGAAGAACATCTTAATGTACAGACATTTGTCTCTTCCAATCATGTTGCACTACTCCAGCAATATACTTACCTCAAGATGCTTTCTTGATCTCATCTCTCAGTGCATTCTTTTTGTCTTCAAGCCAGATCTCATTAGTCTACATCATGTACTCCATCAAAATGTAAAGTCCAAGTTTTTGTTCATGTGAAGCTCCTATATATCGCAAGGAACAACCCAGCACCATGATTCCTATTACCTTGTGTCTCGTTCAGTTCATCTGTATAAATGACTCAGTATACCGTATATTGCGCACCATTTAAACCTCGAAGAAAAGAAAAACTCAATTACCTGTTTTTAACCGATGAATGCTTTTGGAGATGGCATTCTGACCATCTAGTCGTTTAGTTTTATCTTCACACCACATTCATTAGTATAAAATTTTGAATTCCTAGAAATTTGGGAAAAAGAAAATACCAGAGTATGGACCTATTTCATTTTAATGTGCCAGTTCTTGCAAATTTTATGAAATTTGTTCAATCATTCTAACAAATCTGTATATAGTGACAGAATACTAAGGCTTAAAAGAGAGATCCTTAGATGCCATATAAGATAGAGAAAAGCACAAACCACGTCAACTAAAACTTAAGAGCAAGTGAATGACAAGAAAAACATGTAGTACGTAATGCTACATTGGGAGAATAAGACAGTCCTATTAATATAGGAGCTTTGGGTTACAACAAATTAGGAAAAATTAGTAAGTGATTAATCCTAAAGAAAATAATGAGAAATATGCATATCAAAGAAAGAAAAAGTTAGATCTAGTGATTCCCTGCCTTATCTCCCACTTTCAGGCTAGGCAAAATATTTCTTTTCCTTTTCTCTGAATATGAATTCCCCTATTCTCCTTGATTTTGGATAACTCATTGGCCTGCCACATTTTGGAGGCTAGCACTATCATCTCCTTGCATAGAGCAGAAAAACTAAATTAAGGTATAAAGTTTGTGAAAATCTGAATATTCTTTTTAATCGTCTCAGCAATCAGAGAAAATTGAGATTCACTTGGTGAGGAAAAAAATGAACTTGAAAAAAAAAGGTTAAGAGAACAGTGTTGTCGTGGTGCTTGAAATAAATATAGCAGCAGCAGAATATTCATCGACAGTATCAGCATCACCAAATTTGGAAAATAAGATGGTAGTCAACCTTGCTAAGAGACACTACCATAAAAAATTATTATATCGGTACCAAGGTTCGCCGAACCGTTGTCGAGACCCGTACCAGTCGGCAACCGGTACGGTTCGGTACCAGTTCGAACAGGACAGTCCAATTTCATCAATTTTCGGCCCCTAAGGAGCCGGAACCATTTTTCATTGGAGAACTGATCCCGTCGAAGACCGGGTCGGCTCGGTTCAGCAGTGATTGATGGGTACTCATCCACATGAATTTGCAACCATTGCCTGCATGGTAGCTTAAAATTCTTGAACAAGGCATCGGAAAATAAACTCTAAAAGAAAAGTATCACAGGACTGATGTGGTTTCCACATTTCCTAATAACAATCAAAAGAATTTCCAAATCTCTACTAGCCAGAATAGGATAAATGAGTATATGATTTTCTTGAACCTAGCAGCTATAGATGGTAATAGTACAAAAGGAACCTAGCACTATATTTTTGCAAAATCCCTATTTGGCAGGGAATGGATTGGAGAACCACAGCTCATGCATATATTTTTTCGCAAGACACTCATCTATTCATACCAACAAAGCTAAGTGAAGCAAAGGGAAAGCAAAAAAGCATCCTCTACGTATCCATGTCAGAAGTAGGGGCGGAAATGAACCGAACATGAGCAAAGCCAAGCCTAGCTCTACCCCACGTTATAATTGAACCACGCTCGAGCTCTTTAAGAACACCTTGGTTAAAGGATCTAGTGAGAGCTTAAGATTATTTGAAACTTCCAATATATAAGTGTATGTATATGTGTGTGTGTGTATAGCTTGGAATAATAATTTCAATTATATTTTAATCTTATAGTCAGAAAAATTCTATTCTAGATAATCTATATTAATTTATAATTACTAAAATAACTACTTGTATATAATGATAATAAAATAACATAATATATATATATATAATCATTTCTACATTAGCATTTCAAGCTCATACGAGCCGAGCTTGAGCGAGCTAAGCTTACCTCAGCTCGGCTCATTTCTCAATCGAGCGAGTGAAAGCTTAGCAAAATTTCAAGCCAAACTTGAGCTATCTTGCCAACAGCTGGCTCGTCTGCCAGCCCTAGTTTTAAAAGCCTAGGTCCCCTAATTGAATCTAAGGGTGGGAAATACCTTTTGATGTTATCGTTCAAGTTCTTATGCCTTTAATTTTGGATGGGTTCACAGAAATGCCTAATCAAGGGAGCATCCAGGGACTCATCCTTCAATTGATGCTAAGGTATGGTTTAAATGGACACTATAGCTTCACGAGCGTTTTGTTGATATAGACTCTCAGCTTGGTTGAGCTGATAGTAGGGATTCCAGATCCCTCGCTTCTCATAATGCAATACATATTTCCCTATGCCTTCATTCATCACCATATAATTTTAGTTCTTGAGGGACTTCAAATCTTTTACTGGAAACAGAGTAAAACAGCGGCAAATTAAAAACTGAAAAACAATAGTTAAAGCAGAGATTTAACAAAGTAAACAAGGGAAAAGGAAGCTCAGATATGCCTATTTAACATAAGGCATTGCAAGTTCTTTTGTGCCTTAACCAGCAGGCGGCTGCAAGCAGTTGCCTATGGAGATGTAGACCATCCAAGCTTGCTCTGCCACTAGAATGAGAAAAAATAGATATGCCCTCTCCACCGCGCCCCCCCACCCCCCCACCCCCTAAAGAACAAATGATCTTTAGATATATCTTGCATTGGCAACTGGAGTCATTGGCCTTGCTTAAGACCTCAAAATCACAAATATCACAATATCGGGTTGGCTCTAATACCATTTGTGATGACCCAAGACCTCACTAAAACTAGGCTAGACAGAAGGTTGTCAACCAGTGTCCTTGGGTGGCCCTGCTTAAGTAGCTAAGACCTCTCAATGCATACCCATTGTAAGACTAGACGCATGCCCGAGCAGGTCCTCACAGGAACATTAAAACAGAAAAAGAACAGAAAAGTTTTGGAGATAAGGTTAGGCGTTGTAGAATCCTTCTCCCACAAGAGGGCATTGGTGCCATCAACAAAGGCAAAAGACATGCCTCATCACCTGGTCAAAGATCTGGGGAACATATGGGTGCCCCTCAGATTGTAGACCAAATTGGGGCTGTATAGCATTTCCCATCTAACAATAGTTGCAATGCAGTTGCCTGAAGAACAACAGACCATCTGGAGTTGCTGTGCCTATCGTTAGAAAAGACATCCAGAGGAGAGAAGATGATGATCACCGAACCAAAGAAAGCTGCCTTTCATTATAAATTCTATCTTCAAATAAAACCTCCATCTGGTATCACTAATTTATTGACAAAATGAACAAACCCAAAGACAACAACCTTACATTTTTTTTTTAGTTTTGTTATTTTGTTCCTGATTTTTGGTTGTTTGAACTATTTCTAAACTTTTTGACAAAATTACCAGATTTTTTCCCTGTTCCAAATATCTTGTTCATAAATGCTAAACTTGTGAGTACGAATAAAAGTAGATAAAATGATAGCAGAGAAAAGAAAGTGCAGGCATCACCAAATTGGGAGGGTAGAAAGGAGCAGGAAACACTCCTCAGCACCCAAACCACAAATTTCTTCATACAGGTACCCATCACTGAGTTTAAAAAAAATTATTTATAGAATCACTAGGCAAATGAAAGAATCATACAAGTAAAAAATATTAAGACAATTCTAATACTAAGAAGGAAATAGGGATACGTTGACTGACAGCAGAAGAAAAGGAATGATGGCATGAAAGTGTATTGTTGGCCTCACCAGCCAGGGAGTGTAAAAGGCACAGGCAACAATTCCTACACTAACACCACAAATTTCCATATATATACTCATCCACTGGACCCAGTGAAGCCTCCCTGCACCTCTTCAAAATGAGCTGCAACCATGAACTTCGTAAAAGTCAAAAAATTTTGAAGAAAATAAAATGTTTCATAACCAACTATAAAAGAAAACATATGATATGACTAGAAATAAGGAGACAACTTACCATCAATCCCCAAACATCTACCACTTTAATAAGCTAGATAAGTATTAGGGCCTGTTTGGATATTCTTATAAGATTGGGCTAAATATCCTACAAGATTCGTGGATTAGGCCAACCATTTAAGCATGAATCAGCCAACCCAAGGAAAGGTCCTTTTTTTCTTCCTGCAGCCCAAAGGTTCAGATTTGGGCAGCCCTTAGACGATGCGAGCTAGATGGGTCAACAAGCCCGATACCTATAGAATTTTCAGCCCAATCCTGTAGGAATATCCAATAGGCCCTTAGAATTCTAAAAAATCCATCAGCTCATTATGCAATATGTTTCCCCAATCCTTTATTCAACCACTATATCATATGGGTTCTTAAAGAACAGCATGAATGGACCAGGCCCTTTACAGGAACGAAGAATAACCAAAACTAACCACCCGCCCCCCTGCCCCCTCCCCCCGCCCGCGCGGCACGCTCTCTATCGCCCTCTCTCCAACACACGCACACACAGAGAGAGCTCTACACAGGTGATGAATGATGTGAAACTTCAGGCACATCTTGCAGAGGTAGCCATGAAAGACTATACAAAATAAGAAAAAAAGATACTAAAATAACATCAACCCAGACAAGACTGCCTCCTATAAGGGCAGAGTTAGCCCAGGTGAAGCCTTGGTGCAGATCATCCAGACTTCCTGCCAATGATTAGGAAAGATGTGTAAAGGAGAGATGAGGCATCGAGCCATCATCGCCTGCCAGCATTTAGAAAATAATTTATAGAAGGAAATTTTGCAAGAAATTTCCCTTTTTTCATCTTTGCAACAGTGAGTCACTATTACATTTTTCATATAAAGTCCATTTGTGACTTATACGACCATTGTGCCCTAACCTCATTGCCAAAATGTGCATCATCTGTATTATGTGTATCAGCTTCAAATATGTCTGTATCTATGAGCTCAACATGTTCATTCATTTACAAACATGGGCATAATGAACTAGTATACTCCAAAATAAACCATTTAGACAGGATAAACAGTTCCTCTATTCGTCTTGTAATTCTTTCCTGCAAAAAGAAATGAAAAAGCAGCCATGAGTTGAAAAACCAAAGACTCAGGGCATTTTTTGTGCAAATTCATCTTTAGAGAATCATCAGGCCAATGGGCAAAAGAAAAAGATAATTCATAATTCAAGCATTGCTCAATAATTTAGA
Organism: Phoenix dactylifera; assembly: GCF_009389715.1. Taxonomy (NCBI): domain Eukaryota; kingdom Viridiplantae; phylum Streptophyta; class Magnoliopsida; order Arecales; family Arecaceae; genus Phoenix; species Phoenix dactylifera. Next base: position 23,665,736 of record NC_052395.1, on the reverse strand, counting down.
AAATGTTGTTACTACGAAGGAAACAAAAGTAGGTGAAACAATAATACAGGAAAAGATAGGGTAGAATTAGCATGTGCCATTGGCACAACACATTTGAAGGATAAACTGGGCAGGCAACATTGCTCAGCACCAACAACAAAGTTTTAATGACCCATCCTCCCTGCACCTACCCAAAAAGACCTACAATTAAAAATTGCATACAAACATCATAAACCACTCTGAAGGGAAAACCTACTCAACAAATGACAGAATAAAAAATGAGACCAAGGTTTGCAATACAGGTTTCGGTATCCGTATCGGTGTTGTGTTGGTATAGTGTCGAGAAGGGTCAGTTTAGCTCACCGACACTTGATACCAAGGATCGCCGAACCGGTACCGGTCGCCGAACTGATACCGGTCGCCAAACTGGCCAAAAAGGCGTGCGTGGACAGCGTGCGCAGACAGCGTGCGTGCAGCGCGCCATGACATTAAATGCCACAGCCAGGCTGTGGCATTTAATGCCACGGCGCGAACCGGACTCTGTGCGAGTCCGATTCGCACCGAGTTCTGGCCGAATTGAATGAAACTAGTCCGGTTATGTCCGCTTTGGCTTTGTACCTGCAGATTCGAGGCCGGAACCATTTTCTATGGCCGAACTAATCCGGTCAAAGACCGGACCGGTTCGGTACAGGCTGAACTAGCCGTACAGGTCGGTACAGGCTGAACCTGCCATACAGGCCGGTTCAGCATTCCTTGCTTGATACACTAGTCATACCTAGTATCGTTTTGATACCAGTATGGTATGGCAATGCTCAATCTAGGACGACATACCCTAGTATGGTGAACCATGAATGCAATAAATAACCCTATGATAAAGCAAGCCAATTCTAAAGGCCTAAAGGGGCCGCCATTGCCAAGTCTAGGGAGGATCAAATGGAAACCTTATCCCCACGTGCAAAGATCCTATTTTCATGTTTCGAACCCATGATCTCCAAATTACAATAGAGCAACCTTACAGTTGCACTAAGGCCCACCCTTGTAAAAGATAGCCTTGTGCACAAGACTCCAGCCATTGCCAGGTTCGAGGAGGGTCAAATGTATGCAATCAATCCCAAAGGCCCATCCACCCTAACGGACAATTAGGCGGCAAGTTTTTAGAACCTTTGCTGCTGACTCTGCATTCTGCAATCTATTTCCACAATCATTTGTCCCCTGCTATGTCATATAGATCCCAGAGGGATTTTAGGAATAAACCAGAGTATTTCATTGGCAACAAAATAAAGAACCAAAAAAGTAAAAAAGATGATAATAAAATTGAGAAAATTAAATTAAAAAAAAAACAAAGTAAAGAAGGGGGCATAGGAAGAGGAGGCGCAGATATGCTAATTATTAAAAGAATTTCATTGCAAGGCATCTGCACCTTTAATTACAAGAAGCTGCAAGCAACATTCCTGTGGTAGACCAAAGCTTTGCCCTACCATTAGAATAAGTATAAAATGCTAGTGAACTGGGTTGCCATCATGGTCACACCCCTCAACTTAGCAATCAGAGGTTTTGACTTTGATTCTTGTTGTGAAAGCTTGGACCCGGTCCATTTGACCGGCCCAAGCTCGGCCTAAAAGGGGGGCGAATCACACATTCGTCCAGCATACCAGGCACGGTCTACTGTGCCGGTACCGCATACCATACAGGTTGTCTGGTGGCACGAGTCGGTATGAGCCCACATCATGTCGTGCCAAGCCAACACAGCAGAGGAGATGGAGGAGAGGAGAACAGGAGAGAGAAAAAGAGAGAAGGGAGAGGGAGGGAGAGAGACGAAGGCCGGCAAACAAGGAATGCGGAGGCCGTAGCCGGATCCCTATTTCGTTCGAAACAGGGTTCCGCCCACTAAAAAATTTTGCATTTCTTAAGTAAAGTCGGCAAACGATTTGCCGACTTCACTTAAATATCGCGAAATTAAAAAAAAAAAAAAACACCAGCCTCCGCCACCCTCCCTCCCTCTCCCTCTCCCTCCCCCTCCCCCATTTGCTCTCTTTTTTCTTCTCTTTCCTTCTCCTTCTCTCTCTCCAGCAACGCATCTCAGTTTTCTTCCCGGAACAGTCCCCGATCTACCGCCGGTACAGATCGCAACGCCCCGAACCGGATGGTTCGGGATGGTTCTGTAGACTACCAAGAGTCTTCCTCCTCTCCGACAATATCGATCAAAAATTGGAGTCTCGGGTCGTGAGGACCCTAGGGCTCCTTCATAAGAGAGAGCCCCCACCTCCATAGCCCTCCACCTCAAGCAATACCTCCTCCTTCCCTCTCCTTTTTTTCCTGTTGAGTTCATAGTTGCCCGTCACTATGCTCACCAAAAAACGGGGTCGCCGACACCTCCGGAGCTGAGGTAACACTCTGATCTTTCTTTTCTTTTCTTGTTCTTTTTCTCATGACCCAAAATCACGGTCGTCGGCCGCAAAATCGGCCAAAAATCGATCGAAATAAGAATCCCCTATTTTGCCATGTTTTGCCTCTTTTTCCTTCTTTCCAACCATCACCGCTGCCAGTGTTCATCGCTGAGGGCCTTAACCTCTTCCCTGCATTGGCCCCTGGCCGAAGTCGGACCCCCAACCACCAGTGAGCGGGCGGAGATCCAAGGACAACCGAGCCAAGGAGCCCTTCAGCCCTGTTTTGGGCTGAATCTAGCCGGCCGACTGCCGCCACCGGCCGCTCTCCACTGCCCGCCACCGCCTTCGGCTGCCACCTCGCCAGACCACCACAACACTAGCTGGAGTCCCCCTCCCTTCTTCCTCTATTCTGCCAAAGAAAAGAAGAATAGGAAAGAGAGAACCCATCCACCTCTTTCTCTCTTGCTTTCTCTCTCTTCTTTCTCTCTCATTTCCTTGTTTCTCTCTAAACAAATCTATGGACCCTGGTATAGGGTTCCATCCATCTTTTCTGTGGATCCGAGATGACCCCTCCAAAAAGGCTCTGAGCTGCGCTAGTGCCCGGGCCGCCTACCGAACTAACCGCTTTAGCTTTGTAAAGTGTTCCTAAAATTCACTAATGATGAACCCTGTTGAACGACATTGACCCTGATCGAGTTCATGCCCTATGATTCATTGTTTGGGTCACCTAGGCCTAACCCACCTAGAACCATTGAACATTATCATCCGGCTAATCATCTCTATTCCTTATTATTCCATTCAAGCCATTGAATCAAAATTAATTTCGCTTTTAATATTTTAAATAGGTTTAACAGATTTGCCAAGTAAAATTTGATGGCATGAAGCGGAAGAGGTAAGTAAATCTTATGCTCCTTACTAGTTTTTCAAACTTGTAAGTATCCCTAACACTTCTTACTAGTTTTCAAATTTTCACATATTTTCCATACTTGTGATTTATATGAAAATACAAAAGTAATATTAAATGTTAATGATATCATATTTTCTTAAAATTAAGGATCAAGCATATGATATTATAAAACTCATGGCTTATTGCAAAATGATGGTTCAATGAATATTTTAATATTAATGACTTGCTTATGAACTATGAACTCCATATTTATGAAATTTATATTTTTGTTATAAAAAAATAATTTTATAATTATTTTATTGTTAAACACTTATTTATGGACTATAAACTCTATAAAGCCATTTAGTATTTTATTCATATATTATTCAAAAAAATATGATTTAAGAAAATATAACTTAAGAAAAATTATTTTAAGAACTATGGCAAAATGCTCTCAGATAGCGCTATGTATGGCCCTGAAAGTAGGGTAGATCGGCATTCGGAGCTAGTTCCATATGACCCTGCCAGGGAATAATAGTAGTCGGCATACGGCCTTGCCAACGGAGGCATATGACGTGCCAGCAGGTAATAGTAGTTGGCGTACGACCCTACCAATGGATAATAGTAGTTGTCATATGACTCTACTACCAACGGATAATAGTAGTTGGTATTTTGTCAATTACAGCTCAATCACGAGTATAATAGTGACCTTAGCATTTAGTCTCAGAGAAGTAATTTGATCAATGATATAGTTAAATGGTAAATGATTTATGATTTTATTTATGCTATACACTTGAAACCATGTTTATAACATATTGATGATTTATACATGCATTATTGACTTACTTTATCATATGATACTATGAAATATTCTATCTTGTAATAATTGTTATTTTCTCTATATAATGAATCAATTCATACAAAAACTTATGCTTGATCTATTTACTTACTAAGCTGTGTCACTCACATATCTCTCTATTTTTATTTTTCTCTCCAAACGAATAGAGTCCATAGAGACGAAGGATGGTCCAGACTTGGAGTTCGCACTAGCAAAACATGTCTATCCCTCTAGCAGCACCAAAGATATTCTTTCCAAAATTTACTCTGCAACTAAACACTATCTCAGTCTCTCCTCCAACCATTTCCATTGCATCTAGCCACAGTCTCCATAGCCATTAATGGCAATGGTGGCTACTCCCATCACAACCACTACTACTGTAATCAATTGGAGGGAGGGAGGGAAGGAGGAGGAAAAGAGAAATTAACTTAAGGATTTAAAATAAAGTTAAATGAATGCCCCTTTGTTTTAAAGGGCATAATGGTTAAGTTATAGAAAAGAAAACTCTACACTAGAAGCATAAAGCATTGGTAATATTTTTTTCTCCATGAATTAAATATCAACCAAGCTAATCCTAAGGATAAAACTGAATTCACATGAAAGTTATTTAAAAGACATGTATGACTTTCCAATGAGGTGATTTTGATACTTTCAAAAGAGGCATCATATTAAGGTAATTCTCTCTCACAAAGGTCCCTAGGCAATGGGCTATGCAACAACGACTAAACCCAAATATCACTAAACCCCTGTGAATCCCCAATGAGATACTTCTTAATCATATAGTAAAAGATTGAAATAGACCTAGAGTCGCTGCATATGGCCCTTGAATGTTATGACTACACTAGATCCCAAGTAATGAATTAATAATCCAGCCACACCTAATAAAATGCCAAAATAAAATTGATATGTGCAAAAACATAATTCAGATCTGAATGTTTTTTCTTATGTTACAGCTAAAACAATGAGAACAAGGGTAAAAGTGGGAGAACAGAGAACAAGAGAGAATATAGTAAAGAGGTAGAAGAAACATGGAGAGAAAAGAGAGCACTAAAGGGTAAAGTCTCCACGAAACAGCCACTTCATTCAATAAAATCCATAAATCATATATAATTCATCAATCCCTGCATTCCTATAGTTATAGGCACTCAAACAACCCTAAATAATGTTTCTTATCAACGAAGACTCCTAACCTTCTTAAAATAAACCTAAGTCTCTAACTTACACAGTTTGATTCAAAACAGAACTCCTAATCTATATAAAACTGCAATTTACAAAGGCTATTTACTTTCCTTATAATAGAAAAATAGTAAATTCATAATTCACTTAGAAAACCATCGAACTCTTTCCAAGTTGCAACTTTGATGAGTCAAAAACTTTTCTAACCCAACTAGACCTGAAAGTAAGATCTTCAGATGATAGTCCTACTTACATCAGGGCTCAAGAAACCACTAGAAAAATAACCCTTAAAATTGATATAAAAACTAGAAGAAAATAAGAAACGCATAAATTATCCCTAGGTACATAAATCCAAGATCTCTAAGACCAAATGCGACTAGCAATTTAACTTCAAAAAGAAGAAACAACTAAACCTAGTTTTGACATAAACTACAGCAAAATTGGATCACATAGCTTCTGAACATGACTTCTAAGTTTGACTTCATGTTGTTCCTGAATATGTCATAAATTCATTCTCAAGTAGTTATCAATATATTGCTTTCTTGCTTCCAATAGTTTATAGTCCTACTTCGTTTAGAGAGCCACACTAATGTTTTCCTTCTAAGTGTTTTATGGAGCAGTTAACAGGACGAATTACCTATCTACTACAAAATGAAAATTCCAGACTTATACTGGTAAGCTCGACAGGCTTGTTGTTCCGGACCCAGGTGCATGGCATACAATAGTAACATAACTAGAAGCCTTTTCACATCAACTTGAGGTCAGGTTGAACATCTGTTGGTATTCATGCATTCCAAGAATAAATACTTCACTAGAAAGGCATTATCAAGTTGTTTCTGGCAGCACTTTCCTGAAGCCTCTCCTGGTCACCCTTCTCCTTATAGTTTAATGGTGGATTTCCTTTGCTTCCCTAGATACTACCAAAGTCTACAACATTAACAAGTGTAATAAGTGGAGAGATCTGGCGACACCCCACTAGCACAACCATCTCTATCTCCCCCTTGCACTAGTCTGTTTCAAAGTGGCTTCATCTTTTCCCCTCCACCCAATTCTTCTTTTCAATCTCAAAAAATACTGTCTATATGCTAGCTTTAAGCTTGCATTCATAATGTGAAGAAGCAAGATCAGGCTTATGATCTGCAGTAAGAAAGAAGCCAGACAAGGGTTAACAAATATATAAGCCATCTCTAGCATTCTCCATGCATAATTCTGCTGTACGAAGGAATCGGCATTTTCAGGCCAGTAAACATTCATCATTAAATGATCTATTGTTCAGCAAACCATCACAACTGACTCGCAAAAATCCCCGGGCTACACATGAACTTTCAAATCCAGTAAGGCAATAATTAACGAGATCACTATTGTTGTTCCCCAAAGTCCAATAGTAAGAGCAGAGTCCTAAATAAACTCCAATTAGAAAGCATGTGTCAGTTCCGCTAGGCACATTAAAATACAAAAAGGAAAAAAAAAATGTTACTTTTAACACTTTCTTGGATGAGCAGAATTGAATCTACAAAGGCCATCCACCAAATATGGAGTTCCTGAAGTCATTTGCAGAAAATGGTAGATCATAAAGAGACAAGCTGCAAATAAACAGTTATAAGAGAAAAGATCATCAAACATTTACACACGTCTTTCAGCCCAATTTGGTTCACCAACACCCACATAACTTTCCTCGTCATAACCCCATCAAGAACCCTACTTTCAGTCATACCCAGCAGTCATATACAGCACCAATTCTCATCTACCGATCGTTCTGATTGACCAAAAAAATAGCTATAAAAGGCACAATAATAATTAATAAATAGAGACGAGATTCTTGATCAAGATTTATAAACAAGTGATAATTCCGATCTAAAACGTATGGGATTCGATATATGGCAGAAATAAGAAGCGAGGAGAGAAATAAACCTCTGGAGATGCTGCTGCTGCTTCTGGAGCTGAGAGGAGGCGATAGAGAGGAGAGACCGGAGTTTGTCGAGGGCGGAGGACTTGTCCGGCGGGCATCTGGCTAGGGCTAGCCGGAGCGACTGGATGGCGGCGTCCGGCCTCCCGGCGGCCAGGGCGGCGCACGCCGCCTTGTAAGCCTCGTCGGCCAGACGCGCGTCATGGACGGGGGCGGCGGTGTCCAGCCCCTTCTCCTTCTCCGGCTCCTCCTCCGAGGAGGAGGAGAGGAGGGCAGTGGCGTGGACGTACTCGGAGGCAGCGATCGCGGCGTCGATCTCGGCCATGAGGGCTTCCGGGGTGGGAGGGAAGGCTCGCACGCCGTCGAACACGCTCCATCCGCACGTGCCGCGGCCCCTCCCGCCGCCTCCAAACGAGCCCGTCATCGAGTTCAATCCGCTCGCCAAGAAACGGAACTCCAACTTGCCGTTGGAAGCTATAAACGTGTTAATGCGTCACAGTAGCTAATTTCATCTGCACTCGTTCGATTTTTTTTTCCATTTTTCTATATTGTAGCATCAAGCAGTTAAATTGAAGATCCTTTTATCACCATAAAAGCACAGAATCTTGGGAACAGTAGATCGCTAGACTAAATTCAGGTTCCATGGGGACGGACTGATCGGCCTAGATTAGATACGGTTAGATGTGAGATGCCTGAAGCAGACAATAAAGATGCAAGTGCACAGCCATCACCACCAACCTCCCCTTTGGGGCCAATTTTTTCTCCTCTCCTGCAATACCTCCAAAGTATGTTTTTGATAAGCTTATCTAAAAAAATCCAAGTATATATGAGATCTGATTATTGGATAGAACTTGGATTTAGCTGTGTTCGAATTGGAAAACCTAATGACCCAAATGTTGAAAACAAACTATATAGTTTGAATATAGATATATATATATAAAAAAATTGACTACATAATTTGTATTAATTTTTTTTCCGTACTTGGATTGGTACTTTTTTCTCATGCATACTCTCATTAACTTTCTTGCATTACTATTTTGGTTTCAAAATTCCAACCAACATCTAGATTTTGATTTTGTTTCAACGTGACTAAATATAAATAGAAATTAAAAGCTGCTTCAAAAGTGATTGGATTTTTAAAAAAAAAAAATCAATCATTCACTCTCCATGTCATACTCCTTTCACATTGTAATCTGCCACATACTATTGTGATAAGAGTCCTTTTAGTTTTGTTAATTGTTAACCCAGCTAGTTGGCTTACTAAAATATGTGCTAAAAATAAGTCTCAAAAAAACTCGAATGTGAACTTAAATTCCATTATTAATCAAGTTTGTATAGAGATTTAGAGCTTATTCATTTTGATGGATCTGAACTTGAATTCAAACTCGATCTTCTAATCAACTTGGATCTAGATACTTGGATCTCTACTCCTTCCAGCTTGTCCGCACTCCTCTTAGCTGCCAACATGTCACCCCCTCTCTCACCTCCACCATCCTTCTCCCTCTCACCCCCTTCTTTACGTCCCCTTTTGCTCTCTTGCCCCAACCACCTTGTCCATAACCTCTTCTCCTCTATCACTTCTATTATTTGCCCTGTGCCCCCCACCCCTCCTCCCTCTTCCCCACATTGTCTCGTTTTATTCTGATGCACCTCTTTTCAACTCTTTGCTCACCATTTCTCACCCCTTACACCCTCACCATTCTTCTTGAGTGTTCATGCATCCTCATTGTCAGCATGATCATCATTGCCATCATATTTTCTGTTCCCCTTATGCTCTACAATGTGTTCTCCATACCATTTGGGTTGTGCTAACTTGACTACTATTTTCATTACCAAAATTGTCATCCTCTTCGATCAAGTCATCAGTCTGTGTTATGTTGCTAGATCAACCCCCCACTTTACCTTCTCCAACAATCTCATTAGGAAATCCTTCCACATATGGTTTAGCAAGTTTCTTCACTACTCCGCCAGTACACCACTCTAGCCGACAATTAAAGACCCTCTAATAATGGTGCTAGCCTCTATGCTACTTCTTCCATATTTTCTCTCACTGTCTTTTTGACCCTGGCCTAATTCTAACCAAAGTAGCAGAGCGGAAGGCCATGAAGAACTAAAATGTAGATGGTCATGCTCCTAAGAACCTAGTAAAGCCTAAGAAGAACTTAGGTGAGCCCATTGAAATTGATCTTTCTTTTTCTAGGAAACTCCTACGATCTAAACCAATTCCATTGGATTGCTCTTGAAAGAGTTTATCTTAAGAAATCTTTGATCTCTCTTTGCTCTATCAAATCATCGGACTTCTAAATTCTCAAAGTAACCTCTATGAATTCATTCTAGAACCTTTTGAATAATTTTTTTAGATTCCTCCATTTCACCTATTCATACAATATAACAAGCTAATGAATCTCCTCCTTTTTGCCATTGGACTTCTAAATAGAATTTATTGCAATACTCATAATGATCAACCTTACAAAGACCCCATTGGATTTTAGAAGCTAGTAAAATTAGTCCTCACAAGCCCCAATTTATTACTTCCTCTCCACCAATCATACCCACTCTTTCAACTTGTGCTAAAAGAAAAGCAACATATGTGATTGAATAAATCCTCCTCTATCTATTGTAAGTCGATGGCTCCTCCTTCTTCAAACTTCGATTTGTATTTTTTATATAGAAATCTCTAATCAATGATAGAATAAGATTCATTTTGCATCATATCTAATTGATTCCTTAGTTTGGACCAAAGAAGTAATGTTAGTCGATTATTATCAAATTAACTACAATATTTTTCTAACTGTAAGGATCCTACTAGAGTACTTTCTCATTCTAATAGGCAATGAACTAGATTAGAATTATTCTCTATGAATCCTCAAGAAGATATTTAATTTTTCACATTAGGTTTGGATGAATACCAAAGATCTTGAGTCGATTAGACAAAACAACTTAAAAGATAAACAAGTATCATAAATTTTGAATCTCAAATCAACCACTAGTTATTGTTCTTGGCTGTACTACCATAGCTTAAAGATCTTCCGAGCAAATAATTATATCTTGGAGCATCTGGAGGCCAAGCTAATTGCTTTAGATACTACTAGACCTACTTATTAAGTGAGTTGGGCTGGGTTTGGATAAAAGTTAGCCTAAGGTACCGCATCATTTTGTCAAGCTTAAGCTTAGCCTGGCTTGGTCTTCAAGTCTACTTCCCAGGCCCAAGCTCGCTATTTATTAAGCTTCAAGCTTTTGGGTTAGACCTCGAGATCCAAAGAAAAACCTTATATCCTCTTCCCCATCCCCTTCAAACCTCCCTTTCTCTCCTCCATGCTACCTCCTTTCCTTCAAGATATCCCCAAAGGCATCACCCTTCCACCCCTTTCCATCTCCTCACCTACCTTCCTCCCTATTTTCTATCCTCTTCTCATAGGATTCGCCAGTTGTGCACTTGGATCTGCTGTCTAAGGTGTTTGATCTAGGAATTTGTGGGAGCTTCACCGATGCTTCGAGAGGGCACATGATGTCTGAGTTGAGAGAAGGCAAAGAGGCGAGAAGCCAATGGCCGGTAGGAGATTGTACGATTAAGGGGTGGAGGCTATACTAGTGGGATAGGAGATTGCCCAGTTGAGGCAAGGAGGTGAAGAGGAGGAGGCACTAAACCTAGATGCCCTCGCCTCTTTTTCTTAATCAGCGATGTAATGAATCAGAAGCCTCTAACATGATTAGGGATCTATGGGTTAGGTTAGGAATGTACAATTGTAAAACTCTAAAGGTACTTAAGGAATATTATGTGTGTGTGTGTGTATTTGTAGTATATTTACTAATTTAAATAGCTGGGCTCGGGAGCAGTTAATGAAAACCCAAGCCCGGCTTGCTTAAAGGATGAGCTCAAATATCTCGTCCAATCCAACCTATTGAGTTGAAAAACTAGGTGTAGGCCCATCTAACATACATCAGGCTTGAGCGAGCGCCTGATATTTGAGCAGGTCTAGATACCACCTATAGAGAGACAGAGTGGATTAAAAATCTTTTATTAGAGCTTCATTTGGTACCAAAACTGGTTCCAGCTATATCAGTTCATTGTGAAAATAAGACCGTAATGGAATTATCTATTCAAAAGAGTTCCAATAAAAGATGAACTAGCATATCTGGCTTTGTCGTAAATATGAAAGATAACATAGAAAAAATAATACAATTTTCTTCGAATATGTCAAGTCATATTTTTAGATCAATAATCTACAAGTTTATCTCAGAGTCCTAGATTTGTTGGGGAGGATGGGGCTTAAGCCAATCATATAGTGTGGAGTGATCGATTAAAACCCCGTTTGATTTTGATGAGCTCAAAGCATTGGAGTATATCTTGTGATTACTAATGAATTCAATTGAGTGTTTCAGTGAAAATCCTGTCCAAGTGTCTCTAGACTTGGTTCATAGCATTTTGGATAAGTTAAGAAGTCTGCATGAACCAATGTCTGAGATACGAGTCGACTCCCGAGTTTCACGAGTCGACTCCAAGCGTATCAAGATCACTGGCACGAGCTCGAGTCGACTCCTGATCAGTACGAGTCGACTCCGACTGAAAACAGACAGAAGGACAGAAGAGCAGTTTTTCAGGTCTGAGATTCGAGTCGACTCCAGTGGAACGCGAGTCGACTCCCAGCGGTACACACAGAAAAAGTCAGAGAGCGTTTTATGGACTCTGAGATTCGAGTCGACTCCCGCAGTACGCGAGTCGACTCCGAGACTGTGCGACCATCGACAGACAGAAGACCATGTTACTGCCTCTGAGATTCGAGTCGACTCCCAGACAGCTCGAGTCGACTCCAAGACAAGCTTCACGTCAAAAGGCAGAAGACCAACTTTCGGAAACTGAGAGCCGAGTCGACTCCAAGGAAGTTCGAGTCGACTCCAAGACTGAATGAGCCAAAAGACAGAGAATCGGGAGTTCGGGCTCTGAGATTCGAGTCGACTCCCAGGACAGTCGAGTCGACTCGAGTGGACAAAATTCAAATTTGGATCCACGGACTACAGAGGATGAGCCGACTCCAAAATTGCCAGGTCAGCGCCAGAAGTTGGCGAGTCGACTCCGGGTCAAGACGAGTCGACTCCCAGTCAAGACGGCAACTTTAATTCAAACTGGGAACAGTTGCCGAGTCGACTCCGGAAAAGCTCGAGTCGACTCCTGCTACAGCCGAGTCGACTCCTGATCGCGCGAGTCGACTCCAACCCACCAACGGTCACATTGTCAGGCTGCGCAGAGTGTGCAGAACGGCCAGAAAAAGCAGAGTAACGGCTAGTTTCCGAGGGGGTTGGCTTAAATAGCCACAGAAGACTGTAGCAAGGTAGAGAACACACATTCCACTCCTAGCATTCAAGTCTTCAAGCTCTCTAAGTGCTCTTCAACGAGAAAAAGGGAAGATCTGCATTTACTGCTCCACCAACATCTTCCCAGCATTCAAAGCTTCCTCCTCCTGCTTTCAAGTCGATCACTCTTTCAAGAGGAGACCGGAGTTCCAGAAGCCACACCTCTTCCCCATCTTAAAAGCGTTTGAGGGCTTCTAACTCCTTTACGATTATATTGTTTTAAATCTGCTTTTTGAGAAGCCATTTTCTGTTTTCTTCTATCTCGTGTATTTACTTGATTCAATCGGGGGATTGAATCAAGTGGACTAAGGTTGGTTGGTGAGCCGGTTTAAAACCAACGAGTGTAAGGGTTTGATTGTGAGCCCGGAAAAACAATCGGGGTTGGTTCTAGTCGGTGAGCCTGGAAAAACCGACCGAGTTCGTTGTGAGTTCGTAAAACAACAAGTTCGGTTGTGAGCTTGCAAAACAACCGGCTGTAATCCAAGGGGGTTATAGTGAAATTCCCAAGTGAGACTTGGGGAGTGGACGTAGGAGCAAGGGTTAGCTCCGAACCACTATAAAACTTTGTGTTTGTAGTGCATTGTCTCTCATCTTCTTCCCCACACATTACTCACAGCACTTAGCTTTAATTAAATAACTGGCTATAGTATTTAGTTAATCATCCACAAAGTTTTAATTAGCTAAGTTAATTTAAAAACCCAATTCACCCCCCCTCTTGGGTTGTCTATCTGGGCAACAAGTGGTATCAGAGCCAAAAACTCTTCCACTCAAGAGTTAAAAGATCAAAATGACAACCCCATTTGGATCTTCTCACATTGAGGGTCAGTCCACCCAAAGACCTCCTTTCTTCAATGGATCCGACTACTCATACTGGAAGGCTAGGATGAGAATATTCGTCCAAGCCCAAGACTATGAGATGTGGACCATTGTAGTGAATGGCCCATACATCCCATCCACATATGTAGAGGGCGTTAAGGTACCCAAACTAGAAACGGATTGGGATGAACATGACATGAGGAAGGCACAACTAAACTCTAAAGCAATGAATGTGTTTTATTGTGCCTTAGACCGTAATGAATTCAATAGAGTTTCAACTTGTAATTCTGCAAAAGAAATTTGGGACAGACTTGAAGTGACCCATGAGGGCACGAATCAAGTCAAGAAATCCAAAATAAACATCTTGGTTCATAAATATGAACTATTTAAAATGGATTCAAATGAAACAATCACAAGCATGTTCACTAGGTTTACTGATATTGTCAATGGCCTAAAAAGCCTTGGCAAGAACTATACTAACAGTGAACTTGTCAGGAAAATCCTTCGGTGTCTACCAAGGTCGTGGGAAGCCAAGGTGACGGCGATCCAAGAAGCTAAAGACTTGAACAAGCTTCAACTTGAAGAGCTCCTTGGATCCCTGATGACGCATGAGCTTACCATGAAACAACACAACGAGGAAGAGTCCTCCCATAAGAAAAAGGTAATAGCTTTAAAATCTACTTCTTCTAACAAGGACCTGTCTTGCAGCAGCAGCAGTGAAGAGGAAGAAGATGAGGAAGATGGTGGTGAGGCACTTCTTGTGCGCAAGTTCAAGAAGTTTATCAACCACAAGAAGACGTATCATCAAAGGAGAGGTCCCTCAAATTCCTACCGCAGAGACAAAGGTAAGGAAAGGAAAAATGAGGGGATTGGGTGTTACGAGTGCAAGAAGCCGGGACACATAAGAGCAGAGTGCCCCTTACTGAAGAAGGGGAGTAAGTACAAGAAGAAGAAGGCACTTGTCACCACCCTATCGGACTCCGACGCATCATCTTCATCATCGGATGAAGAACAAGAAGAGAAGGCCAATTTCTGTTTCATGGCCAACGAAAATGAGGTAATTTCCGATACGCATTTTGATTTTACATTTGATGAACTTTATGATGCGTTCAATGAATTAATGATTGAGTATAAGAATATAAATGTTAAAAACAGAGAACTAAAAGTAACTAACCAAAGTTATATTCATAAGCATGATTCATTAATTAAGGATAAAGATAATCTCACCAAAGAAAATCTAGAACTTAAGACAAGCAACCAACTCCTAATTAAGAAGACTAACACCTTAACGAAAGATATTGAGAAACTAACACAGGAATTTTCAAATCTCAAAAACCATAAACAAGTCTTAAACAAGGATCTAACTAAAGAGCTAAATGATATAAAAACCGAAAATCAGACATTAACTAAAGAACTAAACAAATACAAACCCTTTGTTGAAAAATTCACATATAGTTCTGAAAAGTTAAACATGATACTTAATAATCAACGAGCCGTATTTAATAAAGCGGGTTTAGGGTATAAACCAAGAAATAAGCAAAAACTTCTTAGTAACTTCTTTGTTAAAGCTGGGGAAACTAAAATTAAGAAAATAACTTGCTTTTGTTATGGAATAGTAGGACATAAAGCAAATGCATGTAATTTTAGGAAAAGTAAAACTAAAAGAAAAAATAAAAGGGTATGGGTTCCAAAAGGAACCAACTTGACTAACCATGAAGGACCCAAGAAAACTTGGGTACCTAAGATGACATGATTTGCTTGTGTAGGAGTGTCTTGCAGCCAAGGTCAACAAAAACTGCTGGTATTTGGATAGTGGCTGTTCAAGGCACATGACGGGTGATAAAGATCAATTTTTCACCCTTGAAGCTAAGAAGGGAGGTGCTGTGACTTTTGGAGACAACAACCAAGGTCACATCATTGGTATTGGTAAAGTTCAAATCACCCCTTCTACCTTTATAGATAATGTTAGATATATTGATGGTCTTAAGCATAACTTGTTAAGCATTAGTCAATTATGTGATAAAGGATATGATGTTATGTTTAAACCATCACTATGTATTATAACAAATCCTAATGATAATAGTTTAGTTTTTAAAGGGATGAGACGTGGAAATGTATATGTGGTAGATCTAGAAGACCTTACAAAACATAACCAATGTTTAGTTGTTAATGAAACTAAAGAAAATGATGCTAGTTGGTTATGGCACCGTAAGTTAGGTCATGCAAGCATGGACACAATAACTAAACTAGTTAAAAGAGACTCTGTGATAGGTTTGCCAAAATTAAAATTTGAAAAGAACAAAATATGTGAAGCATGTCAATTTGGCAAACAATCTAGAAACTCTTTTAAATCCATAAAATGTGTCTCTACTTCTAGGCCTCTAGAATTACTACACATGGACCTATTTGGTCCAACTAGAACAACAAGCCTAGGTGGAAATAAATATGGTCTAGTTATAGTAGATGATTACTCTAGGTACACATGGGTCATGTTTCTAGCGCATAAGGATCAAGCATTTTCTATGTTTAAGAAGTTCCATAAGGAAGTAACAAATGCTAGAGAGTCCTCAGTTATAGCTATTAGAAGTGACCATGGTACCGAATTCGAAAATCAATTATTTGATGAATTTTGTAGTAAAAAGGGGATAACCCATAATTTCTCAGCACCTAGGACACCACAACAAAATGGAGTTGTGGAAAGGAAAAATAGAACCCTAGAGAAAATGGCTAGAACGATGTTATGTGAAAGTAACCTCCCTAAGTACTTTTGGGGAGAAGCCATTAATACTTCTTGCCATGTATTAAATAGAGTTCTATTAAGACCCATCATAAAGAAAACACCATATGAACTGTGGAAAAACAGAAAACCAAAGGTTAACTATTTTCATGTTTTCGGATGTAAGTGTTTTGTACATAATAATGGAAAAGATAATCTAGGGAAATTTGATCCAAAATCTGATGAAGGAATATTCCTAGGTTATTCTACAACTAGTAAAGCCTATAGAATCTTTAATAAAAGAACCCTAGTTATAGAAGAATCTATACATGTTGTTTTTGATGACTCTAGTGACATCTCATCTAGTAAGAAGGTTAATTTTGATGATGATATTGAAATGCTTAAAGAAAAGATAGATGAGATGGGATTACAAGATGATAATCAAAAGTTGATTGAAGGAGAATCGTCAAACCAAGAGCCTATAGTGGATCATGGGCTAGCTAAAGCTTGGAGGTATGCTCACGGGCATCCTAAGGAACTAATTCTAGATGATCCATCACAACCGGTTAGGACTAGAGCATCCCTTAGGAATTTGAATAATCATCTAGCTTTTGTTTCACACTTTGAGCCCAAACATATAGAAGAAGCCGAAAATGATGTAAATTGGATAAATGCAATGCAAGAAGAACTAAACCAATTTACTAGAAACAAAGTGTGGGATCTAGTAGAGAGACCTTCTAAATATCCAATTATAGGTACAAAATGGATATATAAAAATAAGCTAGATGAAAATGGAATTGTTATAAGGAATAAGGCTAGACTAGTAGCAAAGGGTTATAATCAAGAAGAAGGTATAGACTTTGATGAAACCTTTGCTCCCGTAGCTAGACTTGAGGCTATTAGACTATTATTAGCATATGCATGCTCTAAGGACTTCAAGCTATATCAAATGGATGTAAAAAGTGCTTTTCTAAATGGGTTTATTAATGAGGAGGTATATGTGGAACAACCTCCTGGTTTTGAAAATCATCAATACCCCAATCATGTGTATAAACTGAACAAAGCACTTTATGGACTAAAACAAGCACCTAGAGCATGGTATGAGAGACTTAGTAAATTTCTATTAGAACATGAATTCTCTAGGGGAAATGTAGATACAATATTATTTCTGAAAAAGAAAAATAAGGATATGTTATTAGTACAGATTTATGTTGATGATATCATTTTCGGTGCTACTAACAATCGCCTCTGCGAGGAATTTGCTGATTTGATGCAGAGTGAGTTTGAGATGAGCATGATGGGAGAGCTGAACTACTTCCTCGGGCTTCAAATTAAACAATCTAAAGGAGGCATCTTCATCAATCAAGCCAAATATATCAAGGAGATGCTCAAGAAGTTTGATATGGAGGGAAACAAGTCAATCAGCACCCCCATGAGCTCATCATGTAAGTTAGACCAAGATGAATCAGGTAAATCTGTAGATCAAAAACTTTATAGAGGTATGATAGGTTCTTTACTGTATCTTACTGCAAGTAGGCCTGATATTATGTTTAGTGTGTGCATGTGTGCTAGATATCAGGCTAATCCTAAAGAATCACACCTAGCTGCAGTTAAGAGAATCTTTAAATACTTAATAGGAACTAAGAACATAGGGCTGTGGTACTCTAAAGAATCTAGCCTAAACTTAATAGGGTACACAGATTCAGACTTCGCTGGATGTAAGCTTGATAGAAAAAGTACCAGCGGGTCTTGTCAATTTCTAGGAGAAAAACTAATCTCATGGTTTAGCAAGAAACAAAACTCGGTTGCATTATCCACTGCAGAAGCTGAATATGTTGCAGCCGGGAGTTGTTGTGCTCAAATCTTGTAGATTAAACAACAATTAGAAGATTATGGCATTAAACAAGATAAAATCCCCATTAATTGTGATAATACAAGTGCCATAAACCTAACTAAAAATCCAATTCAACACTCAAGAACTAAACACATTGAGATAAGACATCACTTCATAAGAGATCATGTATTGAATGGTGATGTGACTCTCCAATTTGTTTGTACTGATAATCAATTAGCAGATATTTTCACAAAACCCCTAAGTGAAGAGAGGTTCAGTGTACTTAGGAGGGGATTAGGAGTGATTGACCCATCCTAGTGGGAGTTTCCACTAGATTAATTGATTTTGATGGTTAAAATGAGGTTAAAATAGAGTTTCTATTCAATGATCATCAAATCAGATCCCAACTAGGTGATTTACCCTCATTTGGCACGGTTATAGCATGATTTTTAAGTGCGTGCCAAGGTTAGAGACGACTCGAGTAAGTTTCAGAGCCGGCTCCTAAGGGGGAGTCGACTCGCGCATTTGGGGGAGTCGACTCGTAAAGTTGGCAGCTGAGGGGGAGTCGACTCGCACATTGTCGGGAGTCGACTCGAAGTCTACAGGCGCATAAGGAGAGTCGACTCGCGCATTTTCTGGAGTCGACTCGAGGTCGAGTCGACTCGCGACTCAGGGGAGTCGACTCGCAGTCGGGATCCGACTTTTTAACCCTAGGTTTGTCGTTTCGCAAATACTTTTTCTCAAGCCGCCACTGTTCACAAAGCCCTAGAGCCGACTCCTAGGTCATCCTCGATCGTCTCCAAGCCCTTTTCCCGTCGATTCTTCGCCGGACATTGAGTTTTCGTCCGTTCCTAGGTCTTTTCAGGTCAGTCCCGAGCTTCCTCTATCGATCCTTCTTCGTTCTCTAGGTTTTCATCTCGTTTAGGTCAAGATGCCTCGCAAGGGAGTTGTTAGAAAGAGGTCCCGTCCCGTGGCCGGTCCCGAGCGGCGCTCCAAGGCGCGGCACGATCCCGCGAGGCAACCTCCTCCGGATCGTTCCCCGCCTAGGGTGGTTCATGTTAGGCCGTTGGCCGGGAAGGCCGTCACCTCCGGGAGGTATGTCACTTTCGACTAACTCTCCCGGGAAGGATTCACCATAGGCGATAGGCTTAGAGCCCAGGGTCTAGAGTACTTCCTCACCTTGGACCTTCCCACCTATCCTGGCCTAGTTCAAGAGTTCTACAGTACCGTCCATCGGGGAGATGGAGGTATTGAGGGCACGGTATTAGGTGTCCCATTGCGTGTCACAGAGGACCTCATTGCCCATATCCTCCACCTTCCATTAGTAGGGGTGGCTCCTGCACATCCTGAGGATAGATTTGAGGCCCTTACGATCGTCTTAGGGCATCCTGTTAGATGTATGCCCTAGAAGCCAATTTGGCTGACACATTGTTGATTCTAGGGACATAATTTTGTACTTGACTATTTATTATTGAATAAATAAAAGGCATCTTTTTCATTCATATTGTTTATGTGTCTATGAATCGTCCAAGAAATTAATAAGATGATGATACATATTCTCAAGAGTTGAGAATTTGAGCCATGTATCATTGGTGATTAATTTCTAAAATGCTCCTGATCAATGGATCATCACGAGGACGGTGATCGATCCGATCAGTGCACAGATCACTTTCCTTCTGGATGGACGAGACTTGAGTCCACAGTGTAGGGACACTGAAGTGATAGTGCAGGTGCTTGTTAGAGAACAAGGGTACTGAGCGTGACCAAGACAAGAAGTCACTTGGATGTCTATCCACTCGTCAGTGACTTACTTGATGTTGCAGTAGTGTGACTGGTCCTTTGACCTGCGGTGCTTCGGCTACTCACAGTGAGGTTATTGTAGTTTGACTGCACACATACATGGTCTCTAGCCATATGGGTCCATGCAGTGTAGATTGGCTGCAGTAGGTTCACTGTAGGAGTAGGGTATGCACCTATAAGGAATCTATCGACCTTGATAGAAGAGGAGTGATCCTATGTGATTTGTTAGACTGAGTTCTAAGACCTTGGCCAGGGCAGTAAAGTGGAGAAAGAGTTTTCCACTATCGAACTCAAGTCGAATAAATCTTGACATATGACAGACGATGGGGTTTGACGAGTTGTCCATGACCTCCGTCCTGTAGGGATCCACGATAGTAGGACTGTATCACATGTTTAACTGCACCTAGAGGTTCATCATTCTATTCTGCTGGGTAGCCACTACATGCTGCTAGGTGTCACTGGTGGATGGTGGGACTCATAAGGGATTATCTTGATGATCGATAAACCCTAATGAGTTGAGTTGGAATCGTTCCAACCCATTGAAAGGAGTTTTCAATGATATAGTGATAGAGATCACAATATATCTCACTACCAGTCAGAATAGAACCTATGGGGTCACACACACTAGAAGTATTGACCGATCCGATGGTTGAAATCGTGATTAGGAATCACAAGAAATCAATTTGATTGATAAGAAGTTAAAGAAGGAACAAAGGGAATTAATTAATTGGACTTAAACACAAATCCTACTTCGGGTAGGATTCCTAGAGTCCTAATTGGATTAGGACTGGGAATCCTAGTTGGAGTAGGACTGGGATTCCTATTTAGAATAGGATTCCTACAATCCTAATGAGATTAGGAATTTTGAATCAAAATCGGATTCCTACTTGGAGTAGGATTCCTAGAAATCCTAATTGGATTAGGACTACGGATTCAAATAGAGTCTTAATTGGATTAGGACTAAAATTAAATAAATCCTAATTGGATTAGGATTCCTTAAGTCTAAATTAATTATTAATCTAATGAATCAACATGACTCCTAATTGGATTAGGATTGAAGAGTTCAATTGAGTCATGGTTCATTCAAGTCCTAATTGGATTAGGACTAGCATAGATTGAACCCAATTTGGCCAATCCTAATTAGATTAGGATTAAACCATGAAAGAGGGACCTAATCCTCTTTGGAAGAGGATTAGGCTAATCAAGTAAGAGGGGCATCAGCCCCTCTCCACTTGGCTAGGGCGACATGAAGAGAGGGGGCCGGCGCCCCCTCTTGGAAGATGTCAAGGGCTCCTAAATTGTAGGAGCCCTTCATGTCTATAAGAAAGGAGCTAGGGCCGGCGCCCTAGATGAGTGATTCCTCTCTTCCCTTGGTGCCGTGGCCACCCTCTCCCTCCCTTGTTTCAGCCGACAGCAAGGAGAAGAAAGAAGGTGCTTGACGGGTCCCTTCCTCCTCCCTCCTTGTTCCAACGCAAGACGAAGAGAAGGCTGCAAAGGGTTCTTGTTCTTCTTCATCATCCCTCCTTCTTCTTCCTCCTCTCAAGCACTTTCAAGAGTTGAAAGAAAGAGAGGAGATCAGCCATCAAAGGAAGTCTCTGCAAGGAGCTAGCACCCCGGGGAGACAAGGAAACGTTGATCGGATCTCTACTTCGTGTGGATATCCGTAAGGCCGGACGTTTGAACGGCTTCAAGCGAACCCTCTTCCTAAAACCACGAACTCAGATTCGCGGTGATCATCTACCCGCGCAAGGTGAAGATTTGATCTTCCTATTAGTTTTAAAAGTTTTAATTCTTACCTAATTACGAAAGGTCTCGAAACAAGCGTTCATGCGATGAACGTCGAACTCGTGCATGCCGATTCCGCTGCCATCTGAAAATTTTTGAAATATCAGCGGCATGGGCGGGTTCCCAACAGTGGTATCAGAGCCTAGGCTTCGTAGATTAAGGTAAGAATTAAATATCTAAAGGCATATTAGATCTGAAAATTAAATGATCATGCATGCTGAAAAATTCTGCATGCAGATTTTTTCAGGGGTGCTGATTTTTTAACATGCTGATTTTTATGTGATAAAAAGATGATTCTAATTGCATTGTTAATGGGATTACAAAGTTTAGAATCATGATTAGCATGATCAGCGACCTATGTCATGATATAATCAGTTAAGTTTTCAGATCTGAAATTATAATTGTAGCATACGGTGATGATCATAGGATTCAACCCCTTTTGGTATCAAATGTAATGACCTGCGATGTGATCTGCGATGTCATGTAATTTTTCAGATGCTTGCATGCATCTTATTTGATGTTTTGAGAGGCCTGCGTGCCTCCTAAAAGGAGATGTAAATTATTTTTTATTTTTATTTTACATCTGGTTGTATTTCTGTGATGTGATGTACATCAACGATCAAGTCGAAGACGATGCATGAGATGAACAGGGGTCTAAGCGGTTGATGGCGATGGGATCAAGAGTTGATCAAGGATCGAATCAAGGAAGCTTGGATCCAATTCAAGAGTTTGAAGACCACTTGATCGATTGATGTGCATGTGCTTGTAATACGACCTAATTAGAATCCATGATCATCACCTAGTTAAAGTTTAGCTTTAATTATTGCTGCGATTATAACTGCCTGCAATGCGCCGTTTGCATGTGATGTGAATGAGAGTCGGTAGATAGGTCTACATGTGATGTAGCAAACCCAATTGAGACCTAAATTAAAACCTCCTCAATCAAGTCGAGAGTGAACCGACATGAGCAAGTCATATTAGATTAAATTGATCTAATTGGTGTCTAGGAAAGCATGAAAGGTGGTTACTTAATTAGGACCTTACTCTCTGAGTAAGGGGAGCCTCCCACCTGCTTTACCTGGCCAATTGTTCGATTACCTCTTATGAAAGGCTCAAGTTGCAAACACTAAGACCTGATTAACCAATATTAAGTCAATAGGTCTTCCACTGTAGTAGAGCTGCTAAGGCCTTTCTGATGTTGACTTGTCTCGGCTGGATACAGTGGTCAAGTTGCATTGGGGGCTGGACCTCTCTATAGACATGAGATGTTGTAGGGTAAAGGTGGGGTTGGGCACCAATAACTGTTAGGTGAGGACCCAATGACGACTTTATTCCTACGGTTATACAGTGGGTCTGACTTAACTAAGAAATGAGACCAATAACTGTTAGGTGAGGTCTTCATGGCTTAGAGACCAAGTTGCACTGCAACATGCTTGAGAAGCATTGTACAAGAGTTGTACACTCATCCATCTATGTGTCACCAATAACTGTTAGGTGAGGTGGCATGTAAATTGGTGGGACCGCAGTACCCACTAGAAACCCTAGTCGTGTGGGATTTCCGTTTTCCTACCAGGGGAGTGTGAGGAATTCGAGAAAATAGTGGGAGTCACAATTTGTTCTAAAAGACCTTAGGACAGATTAGGATCAAGTACAAAAGTCTAACTAGAATCTTTACTCTCTGCAGATACAATGTCGGCTTCAAACCCTTTGACCCGTATTCTTGAGACCAACCGACTGACCGGAACCAATTACAAGGACTGGCTTAGAAATCTCAAAATAGTTTTGAACTGTGAGAAGATAGGCTACATACTCGATTCAGATATCCCCACATTACCAGCACGTCCCACTGATGTTCAGCGTGAGATGCATAAAAAGTGGTTGGACGATGACATTAGAGTAAAATGCTATATGATGGCATCTATGTCTAATGAACTCCAATGCCAGCATGAAAATATAAAGACTGCTAGGGACATACTGGCACACCTGCAAGAGTTGTATGGTGAGCAAAGTCGCACAGCTCGTTTTGAAGTGTCCAAGAGGCTTTTCAAAGCGGAAGATGCGCGAGGGGCAGTCTGTCCATGATCACGGTCTGACCATGATCAAGGACCTAGAGGAGCTTGAGAAACTCGGTATGGACATGCACAAGGAATTGCAAGTGGATTTGATCCTACAGTCACTTCCTGATTCATTTGGTCAGTTTATAGTAAACTACCACATGAA
Organism: Phoenix dactylifera; assembly: GCF_009389715.1. Lineage (NCBI taxonomy): Eukaryota > Viridiplantae > Streptophyta > Magnoliopsida > Arecales > Arecaceae > Phoenix > Phoenix dactylifera. The sequence continues at coordinate 23,642,041 of NC_052395.1, read as the reverse complement.
TAAGATTGAATGCACTAAGACTGAACTAATCAACATGTTTGGTAACTGCTGAGGAGCCTTGAAAGGTTCAAGGGGCAATGTCCTCGCTGCTGAGTTGACTTCTGGTTTCCAAGAGAAAGTCTACTTGGAAGAAAAAAGAAGCCTGCAAAGAAGCAGAAGAAAGACAAGAAGCCCAAAGAAGGAAGTTCAAAAGAAAAAGGGCTAACGACAAAGGAAAATGTTTCCACTGCAATGTCGAAGGCCACTGGAAGAGAAACTGTCCTTCATACCTCGAGAGCCTGAAGAACAAGAAAGGTGACACACCTTCAGAAGGTATAGACTTGCTCATAATTGAAACTAATCTAACGGTTTCTTCCTACTTCTAGTTGGGTTATAGATTCTGGTTCTAGTACTCATTTGTGCACTACCATACAGGGTCTAAAGGAAAGTAGAAGGCTGGCGGAAGGTGCGGTAACCCTTCGGGTTGGCAACGGGGCAAAAGTTGCTGCTATGGCTGTGGGCACCTACCATCTGCGACTACCGTCTGGATTTAGTTTAATACTTAGAGACTGCTATTATGTACCTGTTGCTAGCAGAAATTTGATTTCTGTTTCATGTCTAGCACAGGAAGGTCATGTTTTTACATTTGACAAAGACTGCTCTTCTATTTATTTGAGAAATAAAATAGTCGCACGTGGTTTCATGATTGACAGTCTCTCTATCATTTACATATGGATGTATTTGTGAATGTTTACCGAGCAAGATGTGAGTGCCAAAGGATCCAAAGATCCAGAGATTGAGATAAACCAAAGATATTTGTGGCACCTCAGACTTGGCCATATTGGAGAAGATAGGATGAACAAAATGGATAAAGATGGGCTCTTAGGCTCATTGACTTCCGAGTCATATCCAGTTTGCGAGTCCTGTCTTCAAGGAAACGATGGCTAGACTGCCCTTTGTAGGACATGGGGAGAGGACCACCGAAATACTTTACACCTAGTACATACAGATGTATGTGGCCCATTCGATGTGCTAGCCAGGGGACGTTATTCATACTTCATTACCTTTACCGATGATTATTCACGGTATGGGTATGTGTATCTTATGAGACACAAGTCTGACTCTTTTTGAAAAGTTCAAAGAAGTTCAAGAAATGAAAGTAGAAAAACAAACTGGAAAAACCTCTTAAGGCTCTTCGATCAGATCGAGGAGGAGAATACCTTAGTGGGAATTTCGGGACTATCTCAAAGAAAACGGCATAGTCTCACAATGGACACCTCCGGGTACACCTCAACTCAACAGAGTGTCAGGAGGAGGAATCGGACCCTATTGGATATGGTCAGGTCCATGATGAGCTTCACTGATTTACCTATGTTCCTTTGGGGAGATGCCTTACTCACAGCAATTTATTTATTGAATAGAGTTCCCTCTAAATCCGTTCCTACTACACCGTATGAGATATGGCATGGTAAGAAAACCAAGTCTGGTCATCTCAAGATTTGGGGATGTCCGGCCCACGTCAACGCGACTACAGGCGGACAAGTTAGAGGCTAGGACCATAAGTGCTCGTTTTATAGGATATCCTAAAGAGTCATTAGGATACAATTTTTACGTCTCAGAGGATCACAATGTGTTTGTGAGCCGTCATGCCATCTTCTTGGAAAATCAGTTTATCCTTGATAAAGGCAGTGGGAGGAAAATTGAGCTTGAAGAGAAAGTCTCTGAAAAGCAACGAGTCATGGATCCTATTGAACCCATTCATAAAGACCAGTACACGATGTCCCTCCGACCACCTCGTAGATCTAGTAGGGTCTCCCATCCTCCCGATAGATACTTAGGTATACTAGAAGAGGATACCGAGGAAATGTTCCTAGTGGGAGATAGGGATCACATACAGGATCCCAAAACCTACAACGAGGCGATATCTGATATCGATTCCGAGAAATGGCTGGAAGCTATGAAGTCAGAGTTAGACTCCATGCATTCCAACCAAGTCTGGACCTTAGTAGATCCACCAGAAGGTATTGTACCTATTGGATGCAAATGGATCTACAAAAGGAAGATAGGTTCGGATGGAGAGGTAGAGACCTATAAGGCAAGGCTTGTGGCGAAAGGGTATAGTCAGCGCGAAGGCATTGACTATCAGGAGACCTTTTCACCTGTAGCCATGCTAAAATCCATCCGAACATTGCTTGCCATTGCAGCATTTCATGATTATGAAATCTGGCAGATGGATGTGAAAACTGCTTTCCTGAATGGATATCTTGATGAAGATATCTATATGGAACAGCCTTTGGGTTTCACTTCCAGTGATGGAGATCACAAGGTCTGCAAGCTGCAAAGGTCCATCTATGGACTAAAGCAAGCATCTCGGAGTTGGAACACTCGTTTCGATGATGCAATCAAAACGTTTGATTTCATCAAAAACGAAGAGGAACCGTGTGTTTACAAAAAGGTTAGTGGGAGTGCTGTCGTTTTTCTCGTACTGTACGTAGATGACATTCTCCTGATTGGGAATGATATTCCCATGCTAACCTCGGTCAAGGTCTGGTTGTCAAAAGAATTCTCCATGAAAGACCTTGGGGAAGCATCCTATATTTTGGGAATAAAGGTCTATAGAGATAGATCTAAAAGGATGCTTGGCCTTTCACAGAAGATGTACATAGAGGAGGTGCTGAAGAGGTTCAGCATGGAAAACTCCAAGAGGGGTCTCTTACCCCTAAGGCATGGAATTCATCTCTCCAAGAAGATGTGCCCCAACACATCTGAGGAGATTCAACGCATGAGCAAGATTCCTTATGCATCGGCAATAGGAAGCCTCATGTATGCCATGCTATGTACACGACCTGATATAGCTCTTGCTGTGAGTGTCACAAGCAGATATCAGTCGAATCCAGGTGAAGAACACTGGATAGCTGTGAAGAACAGTCTTAAGTACTTGAGAAGAACTAAGACATGTTCTTGGTCTTTGGAGAAGATCAGAGTTGAAGGTAGAAGGATGCACACATATTGATGATAGAAAGTCTACATCAGAATATGTGCAATGTGGTTCAGTAAATTGGAAGAGTTCCAAACAACCGATCATTATAGATTCTACTTAGAAGCTGAATGTTAAGCCGTATCTAAGGGTGCAGTGGAAACCTTCTGATTAAAAGTTAATTGCAGAGTTAGGTGTAATGTCATTAGATGCCATAACACTTTACTGCGATAACATTGGCACCATAGCACTAGCTATGGAGCCATGTCTCATCAGAAGTCCAAGCACATAGAGCGGCGCTTCCATTTCATACGCGACTATGATGTAGAGGTGCAGAGAGTAGACTCCGCGGATAACGTGGCAGACCCGTTCACTAAGCAGCTGAGTCAGCAAAAGACTGAAGCCCACCTTGAGAAGATGGGCCTAAGATATATGACCAATTGGCTTTAGTGCAAGTGGGAGATTGTTAGATGTATGCCCTAGAAGCCAATTTGGCTGACACATTGTTGATTCTAGGGACATAATTTTGTACTTGACTATTTATTATTGAATAAATAAAAGGCATCTTTTCATTCATATTGTTTATGTGTCTATGAATCGTCCAAGAAATTAATAAGATGATGATACATATTCTCAAGAGTTGAGAATTTGAGCCATGTATCATTGGTGATTAATTTCTAAATGCTCCTGATCAATGGATCATCACGAGGACGGTGATCGATCCGATCAGTGCACAGATCACTTTCCTTCTGGATGGACGAGACTTGAGTCCACAGTGTAGGGACACTGAAGTGATAGTGCAGGTGCTTGTTAGAGAACAAGGGTACTGAGCGTGACCAAGACAAGAAGTCACTTGGATGTCTATCCACTCGTCAGTGACTTGCTTGATGTTGCAGTAGTGTGACTGGTCCTTTGACCTGCGGTGCTTCGGCTACTCACAGTGAGGTTATTGTAGTTTGACTGCACACATACATGGTCTCTAGCCATATGGGTCCATGCAGTGTAGATTGGCTGCAGTAGTTCACTGTAGGAGTAGGGTATGCACCTATAAGGAATCTATCGACCTTGATAGAAGAGGAGTGATCCTATGTGATTTGTTAGACTGAGTTCTAAGACCTTGGCCAGGGCAGTAATAGTGGAAAAGAGTTTTCCACTATCGAACTCAAGTCGAATAAATCTTGACATATGACAGACGATGGGGTTTGACGAGTTGTCCATGACCTCCGTCCTGTAGGGATCCACGATAGTAGGACTGTATCACATGTTAACTGCACCTAGAGGTTCATCATTCCATTCTGCTGGGTAGCCACTACATGCTGCTAGGTGTCACTGGTGGATGGTGGGACTCATAGGGATTATCTTGATGATCGATAAACCCTAATGAGTTGAGTTGGAATCGTTCCAACCCATTGAAAGGAGTTTTCAATGATATAGTGATAGAGATCACAATATATCTCACTACCAGTCAGAATAGAACCTATGGGGTCACACACACTAGAAGTATTGACCGATCCGATGGTTGAAATCGTGATTAGGAATCACAAGAATCAATTTGATTGATAAGAAGTTGAAGAAGGAACAAAGGGAATTAATTAATTGGACTTAAACACAAATCCTACTTCGGGTAGGATTCCTAGAGTCCTAATTGGATTAGGACTGGGAATCCTAGTTGGAGTAGGACTGGGATTCCTACTTGGAATAGGATTCCTACAATCCTAATGAGATTAGGAATTTTGAATTAAAATTGGATTCCTACTTGGAGTAGGATTCCTAGAAATCCTAATTGGATTAGGACTTCGGATTCAAATAGAGTCCTAATTGGATTAGGACTAAAATTAAATAAATCCTAATTGGATTAGGATTCCTTAAGTCTAAATTAATTATTAATCTAATGAATCAACATGACTCCTAATTGGATTAGGATTGAAGAGTTCAATTGAGTCATGGTTCATTCAAGTCCTAATTGGATTAGGACTAGCATAGATTGAACCCAATTTGGCTAATCCTAATTAGATTAGGATTAAACCATGAAGAGGCACCTAATCCTCTTTGGAAGAGGATTAGGTAACCAAGTAAGAGGGGCATCAGCCCCTCTCCACTTGGTGGGCGACATGAAGAGAGGGGGCCGGCGCCCCCTCTTGGAAAGTTGTCAGGGCTCCTAATTGTAGGAGCCCTTCATCTATAAGAAGGACTAGGGCCGGCGCCCTAGATGAGATTCCTCTCTTCCCTTGCCGTGGCCACCCTCTCCTCCCTTGTTCAGCCGCAAGCAAGGGAAAGAAAGAAGGTGTTGGCGGTCCTCCTCCTCCCTTCCTTGTTCCAACGCAAGAGAAGAGAAGGCTGCAGGGCTTTTCTTCTTCTCATCCTTCTTCTTCCTCCTCTCAAGCACTCAAGAGTTGATTGAAAGAGAGGAGATCAGCCATCAAAGACTCTCTGCAAGGGAGCTAGCACCCCGGTGAGATAAGAGCTTGGATCGGATCCTGCTTCGTGTGGATACCCGTAGAGGCCGGACGTTTGAACGGCTTCAAGCGAACCCTCTTCCAAAACCACGAATTCAGATTTGCGGTGATCATCTACCCGCGCAAGGTGAAGATTTGATCTTCCTATAGTTTTAAAAGTTTTAATTCTTACCTAATTACGAAAGGTCTCGAAACAACGTTCATGCGATGAACGTCGAACCCGTGCATGCCGATTCCGCTGCCATCTGAAAATTTTTGAAATATCAGCGGCATGGGCGGGTTCCCAACACATCCACCTCAGTCTCCCCTAGATGAGGTATCTGCTAGCTCACTTCCTATTGTAGTGAGAATCCTTTTGAGCATTTTGTCCAGGTCCATCTTCCCTAAGACAGGGAGATTTGATTTTGTGAATGAGAGGGACCTAGCTATTATGTCTTACATTCTTCAGGACACCCCGGTCAACTTCCCCAAGCTCATTTATAGGTATATGTGTGAGCCCCTGGATAGACCTAGGCTCTCCCTCCCATACGGAATGATATTCACTCTTCTCTTTAGGCAGTACGAAATTTCCATTCCTGAGAAGGAACCCTCTCGTGCCTTGCGATGGACTGATCGCTTGGGTACGGGGACCATGCACAGGATGGGATTTCGGAAGAGAGAAGGGATCTGGGTTAGGAAGTCCACTCTCACCGCTCAGACCACCAGACCATCACCCAGTCCTGAGCCAGATTCTGACTACCCAGAGTTCCCAGACCATCCAGACCTTCCATCCACTCCTCCTGCTCCTACCACCTCTGCCGGACCTTCCTCCTCAGCTCCACCATCTATGGAGGTCCGTATTGATCCAGAGCAGCTCCGGGAGCTGCGGCAGGAGATCGTCCGAGATTTGAGGGACGAGCTGCTCCGGGAGCTCCGAGGTTCCGTGCCAGCTCCCACTCCTGCACCCACTCCATCCTCAGCATTGGTCCCATCCTTGACAGCCGTGACAGACATGACGGCTGAGGTGCGGCAGGAGATCTACAACATTAGGACCCTGGTGCAGGCCCAGTTCCACAGCATGAGCGAGGTCACGAGCACCACGAGGAGGATGCGGGATGACATCCGCCGTGACATGCACACCACCACCGAGGGGCCGAGCGCTTGTCGAATGTGCTCATCGACAAGCTGGACGCACTTCAGACCTCGGTGACTGGGCTTCAGACGTCGGTGACTGAGCTCTCCACTACACATAGCAGAGCCACCACGTCTATTATCACGCAGCTGGGCCATGTTACAGAGGCAGTCGCCCTCCTCATGGAGCAGAGCCGATTGAGAGGAGGAGTCACATCCTCGAGAGGAGGAGCTACATCCTCCAGAGGAGGAGATGTATCCTCGAGAGGGGGAGCCACATCCTCCAGAGGAGGAGATGTATCCTCGAGAGGGGGAGCCACATCCTCGAGGAGGTCATAGATGATTTTGAGTTGTGTTTTGTCTTCTTTTGTATTGTTCTTGCTTTACCTATTGTATGCTCAAATGTATTCACCTTCATATCAATACAATGAGTAGACATCTTATCTTCATTTCTGTGCCATTTGATGATTGACTGTGCCATTTGTGCCATTGATTGTGTGTGATTACCTCCTTTTTGGTATGATGACAAAAAGGGGGAGAAATGTGTAAGTATAAAATATGTAAAAGGGGAGAAATATTAAAAAATATGTAAAAGAAATCAATGGAAATAAATAAAACGATAAACTCTTAAAAACACACATAAATTTGTTCTAAGTGGATTCGGTACCTCGAGGCTCATTATCTCTCTTTTGGGGCTCCTAATGGAGTAATCTCCAGAATCTATTCAAGGGATATTCGGAGATTAGCTGAATCCTACTCAAGAACAAATTGACAGATTTTTTCTCTAAAAATAAAAATTTTAGTTCAAAAATTTCAAAGCATTAAAAGGAAATTCAGAAAATCAAAACATAGTTGAATGCATATGTTGAGGGGGAGAATCTGAATTTTAATCAAGCTAAATCATTAATGTCATATAAGCCAAACAATTGATTGCAGAATATGAAGGCTTATATAATTCCAAATGAAAGGGGGAACTTTAACTCCGAAATTTAATGTTTCACTCCTTTCAAACTTGGATAAATTAAATTATCAGACATTTGAATTCATTTATGGAGTTTATTTCATTATTTACTGAGCAATTCATTTTACATATACTCAAAGTTTTGTCATCATTAAAAAGGGGGAGATTGTGGAGTGATTGATTAAAACCCCGTTTGATTTTGATGAGCTCAAAGCATTTGAGTATATCTTGTGATTACTAATGAATTCAATTGAGTGTTTCAGTGAAAATCCTGTCCAAGTGTCTCTAGACTTGGTTCATAGCATTTTGGATAAGTTAAGAAGTCTGCATGAACCAGTGTCTGAGATACGAGTCGACTCCCGAGTTTCACGAGTCGACTCCAAGCGTACTGGCACGAGCTCGAGTCGACTCCTGATCAGTACGAGTCGACTCCGACTGAAAACAGACAGAAGGACAGAAGAGCAGTTTTTCAGGTCTGAGATTCGAGTCGACTCCAGTGGAACGCGAGTCGACTCCCAGCGGTACACAAAGAAAAAGTCAGAGAGCGTTTTATGGACTCTGAGATTCGAGTCGACTCCCGCAGTACGCGAGTCGACTCCGAGACTGTGCGACCATCGACAGACAGAAGACCATGTTACTGCCTCTGAGATTCGAGTCGACTCCCAGACAGCTCGAGTCGACTCCAAGACAAGCTTCACGTCAAAAGGCAGAAGACCAACTTTCGGAAACTGAGAGCCGAGTCGACTCCCAGACAGCTCGAGTCGACTCCAAGACAGGCTTCACGTCAAAAGGCAGAAGACCAACTTTCGGAAACTGAGAGCCGAGTCGACTCCAAGGAAGTTCGAGTCGACTCCAAGACTGGATGAGCCAAAAGACAGAGAATCGGGAGTTCGGGCTCTGAGATTCGAGTCGACTCCCAGGACAGTCGAGTCGACTCGAGTGGACAAAATTCAAATTTGGATCCACGGACTACAGAGGATGAACCGACTCCAAAATTGCCAGGTCAGCGCCAGAAGTTGGCGAGTCGACTCCGGGTCAAGACGAGTCGACTCCCAGTCAAGACGGCAACTTTAATTCAAACTGGAAACAGTTGCCGAGTCGACTCCGGAAAAGCTCGAGTCGACTCCTGCTACAGCCGAGTCGACTCCTGATCGCGCGAGTCGACTCCAACCCACCAACGGTCACATTGTCAGGCTGCGCAGAGTGTGCAGAACGGCCAGAAAAAGTAGAGTAACGGCTAGTTTCCGTGGGGGTTAGCTTAAATAGCCACAGAAGACTGTAGCAAGGCAGAGAACACACATTCCACTCCTAGCATTCAAGTCTTCAAGCTCTCTAAGTGCACTTCAACGAGAAAAAGGGAAGATCTGCATTTACTGCTCCACCAACATCTTCCCAGCATTCAAAGCTTCCTCCTCCTGCTTTCAAGTCGATCACTCTTTCAAGAGGAGACCGGAGTTCCAGAAGCCACACCTCTTCACCATCTTAAAAGCGTTTGAGGGCTTCTAACTCCTTTACGATTATATTGTTTTAAATCTGCTTTTTGAGAAGCTATTTTCTGTTTTCTTCTATCTCGTGTATTTACTTGATTCAATCGGGGGATTGAATCAAGGGGATTAAGGTTGGTTGGTGAGCCGGTTTAAAACCAACGAGTGTAAGGGTTTGATTGTGATCCCGAGAAAACAATCGGAGTGGTTCTAGTCGGTGAGCCTGGGAAAACCGACCGAGTTCGTTGTGAGCTCGTAAAACAACAAGTTCGGTTGTGAGCTTGCAAAACAACCGGCTGTAATCCAAGGGGGTTATAGTGAAATTCCCAAGTGAGACTTGGGGAGTGGACGTAGGAGTAAGGGTTAGCTCCGAACCACTATAAAACTTTGTGTTTGTAGTGCATTGTCTCTCATCTTCTTCCCCACACATTACTCACAGCACTTAGCTTTAATTAAATAACTGGCTATAGTATTTAGTTAATCATCCACAAAGTTTTAATTAGCTAAGTTAATTTAAAAACCCAATTCACCCCCCCTCTTGGGTTGTCAATCTGGGCAACACATATCATACCAAACAAGTTACTCATGGATATCTGGGGATTTTTAATCACTGAACCATGGCCTACCAAACACATTGATCTTAGATCACCAGGGATCAAATCACCCTAGCATTCGGATCACCAGAGATCTTAGATCACCGTGGTGATCCTGTTGGGGTCACCAAACGCCCCCTATAGACCCATTAGCTTATGCATTACTATGTACAAGGTGGTCGCGAAAATCATGGTGGGGAGGATGAAAGATATATTGTCAAGGATCATTAGCCAGGAGAAGGGAGCTTTTGTGGGGGGAAGCAGTATCTCTGATAATATTTTGCTAGCTAAGAGATGATGGGGGACTTACTGCGCGTCTCGAGGAGGCGATGTTTGATAGCAGTGAAGCTGGACATGGAGCGCGCCTACGACCGGATATGGTGGGATTTTCTTCGGCGAGCGCTAGAGAGCTTTGGGTTCAACCAGGTTTGGATTGACTGGATATTGGGATATGTGCATAAGCCTAGCTTTTCCATTTTGATCAATGGCATGCCATCACGATTCTTTCGAGCCACTATGGGTTTTCGTCAGGGATGTCCTCTTTTTCCGTATCTATTTATCATTTGCTCTGATGTACTCTCACGTGCCTTGCATATTGCTTGTGGGAACCGGGAGTTGGTAGCCTATAGACCAGCCCCGGGTGCCCGCCCCATTTCTCACTTACTTTTTGCAGACGACTGTCTCTTGCTCGCTAGGGCGAGAGAGACTGATGCGAGAGCCCTTCAGGGAGTTCTGACAGAGTACTGTGAGATGTTCAGGCAGAGAGTCAACCTCCAAAAATCAACCATACACTTCAGTCTGAGCACGGAGCGGAGGACACGATGAGAGGTCCAGGCAATTCTGGGGATGCAGGAGGAGGGGACCCTGGTTTACCTAGGGGTTCCCCTTACGGGGAGGAGATTGCGGGTGGCGGAGTGCTCCACCTTGTTGGAGAGGGTGCGGAGCAGGCTAGAGGGTTGGAGAGCATCATCACTCTCTATGATGGGCAGATTGACGTTGATCAGGTCAGTTCTATGTTCTATGCCCATTGATATGGTGGCACATATTGTTATGCTGAAGAGGGTCCTGGAGGAGATTGAGAGGCTTATGACGAGTTTCCTATGAGGCTCTCGTGGGGGGGTCATGGAGTACATCTGGTGGCCTGGAAGAGAGTATGCTCGCCTCTGCGTGAGGGTGGTTTAGGGGTGTAGTCACTCCTAGCGCGGCGCGAGGCTCTTCTAGCACGGCGGGCAGTGCAGGTTGTTCTGGAGCCACATGGATTTTGGAGCTAGATCATGACGGCTAGATATGGTCGAGGCGGAGTTACTGTGCATGTGATTGGCAGCCAAAAGGTTTCTTTTATGTGGCGAGAGATCGGGAGGTACTTGCCGATGGCCTTGGTGCATTCCAGATGATTGATCGGCGACGGACGGAGCATTGATGTGATAGAGGATTCGTGGGTGGATGCACTCCCATTGAGATTATGGCCAACGATATTTAGTGGTGAGGGGGCAAAGGGGAAAACAGTTCTTGTTTTTTTTTTCCAAAAAGGGTTTGCAATGTATGCTAATGGAAAATTGGATTGCGGATTTGTTCGAAGAGTTCAATGAATATGATAACAGTTACTAAAATGAGCATGAATAATATTGTGAAAGGGATTTTGCCGAACATTATCTGTACATGAGAACCTGGTCGACTTGCTTGAGCACACTGATATGTCCAATAATATCAAGGAGCCCATTTCTAGCAACTGAGTTCAATATATAGTTGGACGAACTGCTTAATTGAGGAAGATTTTGGTGACATTGAATATTACTAGTATAGAGCCATGTGTTTTGCACTGTTGCACATATAAAAGCAAAAGTATAATTATTTAAATAGTAATTTGTTTTTACTTTTGATCATAATAATTTGTTCAAATATAATATAATAACTTGCAAACAAATTTATTTTATTCAAATGTATATATCCCACTTATCAATTCTTTGGATTTTTTAAGGAATCTTAACTTCCTTTTCCTACCACACACACAAAAAAAAAAAAAAAAAATCTTTGCATATTTTGCATGAATTTCACAAGAAAAGGCAGTTTTTTTTTGGTTAAAATGATAGAGCATGAAGAGTCCTCGAGGTTTCTAACAAATCTGTACCAAAAACTAAAAAATGTGCATTTTCTATTTTATACTTAGACTGAGGAGCAAAATTATCTAGGGACATTTATATGCACCATTTTGTAACAAAGGGTAATCCAACATTCTCTTACAAAATCCACAATGAAGTAAATTGTATTTATGAACAATAATAAAATGTTCCATCATTTGTTTGGCGATGATGAACTAGGATTGTCTATAGAGGCTTGAATGTTGATCCACATGCCTAACTCAATTTCAGTGAAAAAATGTCGTGATGCAATCATATCCATCCATTTGGTAATGCAGCTACTGGTGATAACTTCAGAATAACTGCCATTATGATGACCCCAAGAGGCCTCCCGACATGTTATGACACAATAACCAAATTTTAATAACTGTCATATCTTAGATATAATTTCATTATAAAATATTTTATATAAATGAAACATATAGCCATCGATCGACGTTTTCAATGTTTATTATGGCAAAAAGTTTCGCTTTTCATTTAAAATAAAATAACATTTTGTAACTAAAATACTTATAGCAGTTTTTTTTTTAATCTTGGAAAGGATGATATAATATGTTTTCAGAAACATGATGTCATATGGATTCAAATTGGTGATCTTTGTTAAGTAACATGAGGAAAAACCGAACACCCCAAGTGAATCAAAAGCAATGTCAGGATGAAAAGTGGGGGAGGATCTCCCACTTTTATATAGATTGTGGATTCTGATGTTGATACTGTTTTCGGGGACTATGATTTAGTTTAGTTCCAAGGAAGCATCTTTCATATCAATGCATGATTGGGTGTATAGAATTAGTATTTGTGATCTTAGGAGATTTAGAAGCAATGCTCATGTTTGGGTTTGTACCGGGTTCTTTCCAAGCTTATCTGTCTGCCATAAAATATATTCTGGGAATCTTCATGTAAATAATGGTTTATAACTGAGGTACCTATAGCAGTTTATATTTTATTCAGAGATTGCTGACATAATCAATTAATGTAACTATTTATTATAATTACCATTATTTTCTAATATAATAGATTATAGTATAAAATAATTATTTTTTCAGAAACATCGTGTCATATGGTATCAAACTGGAGCCTTAGGTGCGTTAGACTAACATGAGGTACAAGCAAACACCCCAAGCACACCGAAAGCAGTGTTGGAATGAAAAGTGGGAGAGGATGAATCCACCTGTTTTTTCTAATAGGTCGTAGATTTTTGATGTTCAGTGTTTTTGGGACCGGGATCGAATTTAGTCCCAGGGAAGTACCGTTCATATTAGTGCTTGATTAGGTGTATAGGAGTAGTGTTTGTGGTCTTATGAGATTTTGAAGCACAGTATTCATGGCTGTGTTTGAATCACAGGATTTTCCGAGCTCATCTCTTTGTTAGCTAATATATACTGCTGGTCATGCCTACATAAATAAATAGCTACTATCCTTGTTCTTATCAATTCTACCAGTCTCTAATTCATTGCAGTCTTATGTATTTAAGCATCCTAACTCTTTTGAGTCTTGAAAATTATAAGCATGTATGACAGTGATTGACTCAAGGATTGCAGCCAAAAAAAAAAAAGATAAGAGATTTGCTTTGAGAATTTAACGAAACCCCAGGAGGAAATGAAAAAAAACAAGGAAAAACAAAGAGAGAGCTCATACGCACGTCAAGTTACAGTTCTTGACTGGATCGCTCAAACATCCATTTCATCTATAAACTAAACCTAAAAAATCAAACCAAAACAGTAGGTTGTACAAACATCAAGTTACAGGCCATTAACTAATTTATCAAACATCGATTTTATTTATAAACTACCTGTAACTGTTAGGGTATGTTCTGAGAAAATCAAAACTTCAGTGTATGGAAGGATCTGATTCTCCATCAGGTGCCTACATATAATCAGGATCTCTTGGGAAAAATTGAACATCTGGATGAGTACCACTCCCAGGTTGTCGCAGTCCACTGTAAAAATTCACCATGAGAAAATGAGCACATAAGGTATAAACTCACCAATGAAAGCAGCACAACCAACATTTAGTCACATGACGTTGGGATTTTGCGACAACTGAATTTAACAGCTTAATAAACCTAAATATCCTTAAGGCCCAATTTGATCAGTGCCTCCTGAATGGATACGGGCTCTCTTTCACAAGCGACAATGGGTATTTTCCTCTTAGATCTAAACAGTTGTATCCAAGTTCCAACCAGAGCAACTTTGTGAAACCATGAGGGCTTTTTTAAAAATTTTGCGATTGAAAGCTTTTTGTCTTTATTCTGAAATGAATGATGCTTTCTTTTTAGAATTTAAGGAATAGGGTGCTTGTTTAGTATCTTCAACAATGATTTCAACTATAAGCATATCAAGAACCCTTTCTTTGTCAGTCCAACAAGTAATTACACTATTGGTTTTCCTACACTTACTATATAACAGTTAAAGACAGAACATCAATAACTAGCTAGAGCATCTAATTACAGAAAGGCTACAATCGTACCTTGCAAAACAACCAGGCTCGAAGCCTGGGACACCAGGAGGACTGTATGGATCAAAGCAAGCACCCGGTGGCACACCTCTGTTTTAATTCTAGATGGTTAGAGTTTTAGTTTGACGAGCAGAGAAATAAAAATGAAAAATATTTATTTTCTTTTGACAAGGAAAGAGATAGTGTACTGGCGGAAGTCCACCAAGAGAACCAGGAAATTCACCAGAACCAAACCAGCATGGAGCATTTGGCCCTGCATCATTAGAGCAAAGACTAAGCAACACTGGAAAAAAAAAGGCTACTAATAAATGGCCTTTTAAAAAAATTGGATAACATACCTACGAAAATGTCACCACCCACACCAGAGGGCCTGAAAAAAAGCACAAAATGATGCCTAAATATCCAAAGCCAAGTTACAAGACTACAAAATGGTCATGGTGGGACAGGGGAGAAAAAACCTCTCAGGATAGAAGCCACTGTTGGGCCCAGGAAAAGCATCATTATATTCATACAGTGGAACAGGAGGATACACAATACAATGCACAAAAAAGCAAATGAACAAAAAAATAGACGAGTTAGAATCTAAAAGTTATTCAAGCATCAGATAGGTCAATGCATGTGTTAAACTAACCAACAGAAAAGGAGAAATTACTTTTTTAAAAAAACATGAATTAACAAAATATGTGGATGCTTTAAATTACTTTAATGATGCAGGTGCAAATTGAAGATGCAGGGCCAAATTGAATATGTGGATGCCCTGCATCATTAGAGCAAACACTAAGTAAAATATTTGGCCCTGCGGCACAAACATTTAAGGAATCATCAGACAACTGTATTTGCTGGCAAACCACCATCACAAACTACTTTACCTAATTGTGTTTTGCAGTTAGTTGTTAAGTTCACCAAAACCCAAGTGTATTTGCAAAAAAATAAAAAGGATTCTTACATATGCATATCAAGTTAGACTACACGTTATTTTAACTCCTTAAAAAAAGAAGTTAATGATTTTAAAATAAATGATGGATTATCCAAATTAAAGATCCAACCTAATGAACATGACCTACACTACAACAAGTGCCTAGAAACCAAAATTATTTGGTAGTCTCTAACCTAGCATCAAGTTGGTACAAAAATGAATGGTATCAATTGTGCTAGTATTGCAAAATACATGATAGGGCACATAACATAAAAACCCACATTATGGATCATGATCTACAAATTTGAGAACATGGGTAGATTTAAATTCACTAGGTTTTGATGATTAAATCATAATAAAGCACAATATCATGCAAGTAAAATCACCCATTTAGACACATACTTGATGGTTCTGTTAGAGACCATGAAAAACCATGAATTTTGGTTTCTAGGCATATTTTAGTGTAGACCATGTTCAACAGTTTGGATCTTGAATCAAATACTAAATGATTGATTTTTAACCATTAACTCCTTTTATAAAGAGTTAAGGTGTGGAATCCACCTCTATGCATATTTGACAATCTGCAATACTGATGTCCAAATAATGGACCCAGTATTTCCAAGAAACCACATATGCTCAATGCCAAAAACCCTATGCAAAAAAAAATCTTGAAAATATAAGACTTCACGATGTGTATAGCTTTTTCCCCCCAAAACGTGCATACTAATTACCCAAATTATGGGCCAAATATTTTCAAGAAAAAAAGCTCTCTGCCTGACTCCTCTTCTCCCTTGTGCGCATCCATCATTACCAATTCAAGGCAGCCTTTTCCTCCAATCTAGGATTTCCCAGTTTTCCCTTGAAAGAAGAAAGACTACCACGATCAACATGAATTAGGTTTAATGCCTTTCTTCCCACCCAAGAGCAACCACAATGAGAAAATCCTACATAAAGATTAGTGTTCTGTCAAAGGCAGGGCAACAACTTGACTTCCCAAGCTAATATCTAGGAAGGTGTCTAGGTACCTAATAACTGCGTGGTGCTCTAGTTGTCACATTTATTCTTTATGTATTGTTTGTTGTTTTTCAGAAAAACTACAAATATATTCTCCTTTATTGATAGATATGCTTTCCACAGCCTGGAGAATATAACTTAAATAGTTGGTGACCTTGTTTCTGATACACTTTCCACAAACTCAATATATGTTTGTAATTATTTAAATCTATCTAGAAGTGAGGTTTAAGTTGCAATATCTGTATATAGATTTAATAAATTATCAGCCAATTTTTAATTTAGCATCCTACTTAGGCCTTTGAAAGGTTACTGTCAAGGATCTCCTAGACAGATAAAATCATCACTCAGTATCTAGCGCTTCACACTACAAATTTAATGTTAGACAATAAACAGAGAGCACAAGCATATCAAAATAAGGATATACAAACTGTGTAGGCTCTAAAGGTTTCATAGCCTAAGACCAGAGTAGCCAGTCTGACAACATTGATCATTAGACTGGCCCCTCATGTTGTACGGATCAAAATGTTAGGCAATGAATAAGGTGATCTAACATCAGCTAGAAATGGTCTTGATAAAGAGACGTACAGGATGGATGTCAACATGCCATGACAAGTAAAACAAACATGCTTCCTGATTAGAAATTTAGGTGTTGGATATAGATAATCGTGACATAAGACCTCTGAAGCAAGCCATAAAGATGGTACCAGCCCTGTTTCATGTTATATCAAGTAGGGAGAGAACCTTGGCCATTAAACACCAAGTTAAAAATAATATATGAGAAACATGAACATAATCAATAATGCTTGTCTCGTAATACATTAGTCCCAGCTTTGTAGATTAAAATAGTTTCCAAATTGTAGGTGTACAATCCTTTTATCGATATTATCATCCAAGTCTTCTTTAGCCAACTCTATATTCACCAGTTGCCTAAGCACTACATGGTTAACAATTTAGTAATCCAGCAGGCTGTGTTACTTGACAAAAAGCAAGCTAGAGAAGATTTTGTTGTCCATGTTGTATATATATATATATATATATATATATATATATATATATATATATATATATATATATATATATATATATATATATATATATATATATATATATATACCAAAACTAAGTTTACACCTTTGTGATCAACAATATACCAACAAAATAACTTCAAAAGTTTTAAAGAGCTAAATTTCATGAACAAGCAAGAATAGTGCAGAAAAGGTTTAATGGGCACCAAAAATAATACAGTGCTAGTGCATATCCTGAATTTTGAGGTTGATGATCAACTGAAATTCTGATAGCAGGTTCAGCACTACACCTATGCAAACCTTCACCACTGTCCACAGTGTAAAAGAATTAAAGTTTGACATCTATATTAGGGTTGCAAAGCCATATATCAATGCAGCTCTAATATTTGCAAGTGAAATTGTGATGATTCTATTGATTTCATAGAACATTCAATATAGAACCAATAGTAGATGGAAAACACCCACAATTCTAGCAATATGCCGTAGATACAAAAGGCAAGATCCATCACAATTTGTCTTCACACTAGTGGGAATATGGATGTCCATGAAATATACATGTAGCTCAAGGATAAGAAGATATTTTACAGTCATCTATCCTAAACCTCGTACATATTTTAATTATAAATGCAGATGAACATCTGAACCAACAAAAGAAGTAAGACTGCAAGTTCTCTTCCTCCTAAATCCCAAATTTGTAATGAGAATCATAGTCCCAACAACCACCTTTCTGATCCTCCTTATTTTGACCCATTATATTTATAATATATTAAATTGACAAGAAAGAGAAAGCTCTCCTCTCTCCAAAAATCAGAAAAATTGTGAAGAAAATCAAAGAAAAGGCAGCCAAGTTGACTGCCAAGTGGTGCACGATGTATCCAAGCTTTGATACAACAAAGGAGAGTAATAAATTATTTACAATATTAAATTAAATGCAAGCTTTAAACCTATGTGGTGCACGATGTATCCAACCAAAAAAATCAATATTTTGTTAAAAAATTGTCCAAAAAATTTTATTCCAACTTTTTTTAAAAAAAAAAAAAACCCTCAATCTTCTCAAGCCAAGTTGTACCCTAGCAAGAGATGAGAGTACATGCTGGTGACTCCTTTTCAACTACAGAAGACTCCTGAATGCATGAGATCCAACCCAAACTGACTTTGAAACTAAAATTTAGACATATTTGGCCAACTCTTGGGGATGTTAGATAGCCTGTACTTTATTTTTAAGTTTGATCCACAAAGGATCTCGGCTGACCCACCAAAGCACGAAAGCTAGGTCAAAAAATTTATTCTACAACTAACATAAAGTCGAAATTGTTAACCAATCTTCATTGCATCAAATCAGGTCCATCTAAACCTAGTTAGGTTGAATCCAGTTTCATGAGATCCATAGCTGACCCATTTTGAAGTTGCATCTCAATCTAGACCTATATCTAAACATTAGCTCTATTTAAGTTTGATTCAGTCAGGTTGAATAGGGATAAGAATTTTTTTTGCAAGTTATCTCTGTTCTATTTTTTTTCTAAATAAACTCTACTAGTTTCTTGATTTGGTTAGCATTTGGGACATTCATGATTATTACACTAATCAATTTATTTTACCATATCCCAATTTATATATAATTTTGACTTTTCCTAAGAAGTTTGATATTAGCTCATTTAACCAAAGCTTTATTTACTTTTTCAAGTTTTAGTTTTAACTATTACATTAGTTAGCGCTTTTGTTTTTATTGCATAATTTTGTTTTATTTTTGTTCACAATATTTTTCTCTGTGGATAATTCAATCCTTATTCCAATTTTTATATAAATGTTTTAAATTTAATTCTAAAAAAATTGGATCTTTCTGGCGCATAACTAAAGAAACAAAGGACATTCTTGGGTTGCGATTCTGAGAAGTGGTTATTCATGAGGATCATATTTTCGCCAGCTATCTAACAAATGAAACCTACCATGAAATGGGAAAGTACCACAAACATGGGCAAGAGTAGAAAAGAATAGTACAGTGGCAATTTAAATCACAAACCTGCTCCCAATGTTGGGTTCCAATTTGGCCAAGATACCGGAATTCAAGTTCTTGACAAGGCCCTTCAAATCCTTGTACAACTCCCCATGATTACTCGTCTGATTTTCATGATCGGACAGGTAATCCTTCACCCTTGCAACCAAACAAAATTAAAAATCCAACCTGGAAACTGAAAATCTTAAAAAAAATAATACTTGATTGGTAGGTAGAATGATTCCTTCTGCTCTCCCTCAAGCTTCAAGCCATAAATCGCAAGGATATCTCCGATCACCAGGCACCCCACCAAGAAATTCTTTTTCTGACGCTTCTCGGTCGTGGAGTACAACAAACCATAGCTGCCCACCAGCTTCTCCCACCCCTCGATCCCCACCTCTTCCCCACCTAAAATTTATCCAGAAAAAAATTAAGAACCATTTTTTTTGGTTCAAGATTCTAGTTGAGTTGAACGGGATCGAAGGACCGTGTTTCCCAATTTCCCTATTAAAAAAAAAAAATGAAACACACGATGTTTCGGTTCAACAGTCAAGCTTTAAGAAGTATGGGATCAAAGAGAGACGCACCGATCGGAGGATTATCGGATAAGGCATTCTTGCCGGTGGCGGTGAGGAAGAAGCCGGCAGCGAGGAAGGAGGCATGGACGGCGAAGGCGACCTTGTCGTGGGGGTTACCACACTCTCTGTAGTCATCTCCTCGTTCTTGCTCTGTTAGGTTTCGATTATCCCCTGGGTGGACGGGATTTCTTGAGGCAAACTTCACTGTGGAAGTTCACCCTCCAAGAATCCTAGAAAAGGGGATAATCGAAACCCTAACAGAGCAAGAACGAGGAGAAGGCTACGGAAAGGAAGGAGAAGGCGGTGATCGCTAAGAGTCTGGGGAGGCGTCTGCCGGCGGAACTGGTGGCTCGGGAGATCAGAGGGCGGGCCAAACTCCAGCACCCGGTGGATGTCCTCCCAATGGCAGAGGGCCTCATGACGATCAGGTTCGGGACCGGAGAGGAGCAGGCGACGGTGCTGGCGACTGGCCCGTGGGTGGTGGCGGACCAGCTTCTGGCAATGGAGGAGTGGCAGGCTGATTTCACCCCGGGAACCCAGACGGTGAGCCGGACAATGGTCTGGGTCCGGCTACCGGGTCTCCCCCTGGAATACTGGGATAGGGCCGCTATCTTCGAGATCGTGGCGGCGGCGGGGCGGCCGGTGGAGCTCGACGGCGTCTCCAACGAGTGGCGGCGGATCGGGTACGCCCGGGTGCGGGTGGAGGTCGACGCCGGTAAGCCCTTGGTACCTGGTTCTTTTGTTCAGGGAAGTCTGAAGAGATTTTGGCAGGCCTTCTCCTACGAAGACCTGCCAAGTCTCTTTTTCCTCTGCGCCCGCATCGGGCACGCAGCGAGCGAATGCCGGCTCCATGGGTCGGAAAAGAAGATGGATCCGGCAGCTGCCGGAGAGGGGTTTCGCTCTATCTGGTTCATTTAACTGATCTTGAAATGAATTCATGGATTCCCCGTGTTTTTCTCAAACAGGAAAAAAATAGCTTTCTTTATATGCCACTACAAAAGAAATAGGTTTCCTAACAAGTAAACTCAAAATAAAAATAATATAGTGAAATTTATTATGCCTATTGCGACCATTTCTCATTTAGGATATGCTCTCGTCCCAAAAGAAAATCTATCTGGTTCTTTAATTAGTCATACAATAACTCCATAAACGTTTCTCACAAAAAGTCCATAAACAATTCACCTCTCTCTCTCCAGTATAAAAGGTGGTATTAGCGGTCAAATTAGAAAGCAAAGCAGCCCAATTTTCAGTACTGAAACACTGAGTTGCTAAAATAACCAGAAGAAAAGGAAAACTGATAAAACCACCTTTAAATAAAGAACTTTTGTTTTTGAGAAGAATGACCAAATAAATTATAAAATTTCACTATGTATAGCTGTAATTCATACTTATAATCTACAACTTTGGAGTGGGTATAATTTGTTCAAACAACGCCAGTATTCATATATAAAAAAAAGACACAAAATCTCAGTATTTACTCACTTCAACTCTTTGCCTAGTGACACGAATATAGCAGAAAACCGCGGCAAAAATTGCAGTTGCAAGCCCAGCAAGTATAATTTCTCCACCAGCAATCGACTTATCAAATGCACTGCGGCACTTCCGATTTTGTAAATTCTCCGGCGCACCCGCAAGTACTACCTCTGAATCATTTGGAGACAAACTGGAGGAAGGGGGCTTGGCCGCAGAGGAGCCAATGAGCTCGACGGCATCAGCTCGGACTACCACCGGAGAAGGCCGAGCCATTGCAACAGTGGCAAAGATATCAGCCACTACCAATAGAAAGAGCATCAAGCGAGCCATGAATAGAGATATGATTGACCCAGAAGACTTCGATATAGAGAGTGGAGAGTTTCTGGAGGCCTCTCAACTCCAGTTTGGGGACTTTTCTGGATGAGAATGAAGCTCCTGGACTGAAAGGGGGCTATGGTGTGAGACAAGTTTGTGGCCTTTATAAGGTCAGGTTGCCGGCCATTAGGTAAACTTTTTTATTTAATATATCTGAGCCTTTCCGCCTTTCCCTGTATTCCATTAATACAAGACAAGGGAACACTTTCGAGCGGTGGGTAGCGGCAGTTCGCAGCCTTGAATTTTTTTTTGGTTTTTGGCAACTGGTTGTCTCATATATTTGCTTTGTGTAATAGGGAAGGGAGGTGACTCTTGCGTAGCCTGCATGTAAGGAGCCCATTTAAATTTGGGAGAGTGACACCAGTTCCTGTTGTCGTGGAAGATGACAACGAAACACAGCTAGACTTTCTCGAGAAGAGTAGAGAAATCCTGCGGTCCACTGAAATGACATAAGGATATTAGGTAAGGATTTTCTTGGAAGGCGAAGATTTAACACAAGATGACTGATTTGGCCTTGAGATTTTAACATACTTCGATATATGGTGGACAATTGCCTGTAGTCCTGCCTGCAGTATCAATGACTAGCAGCGAGGAAAGTGATGTTCAATGGACAATGCTGCTGTTGGATTACTAAGATTTACTGTCTGTAGTTTTCTATAATTGTGGGCAAAACCATCAATTACTGAGTTTCTGATGACACTTGAATCCTGTAACCAATCCACATCCTCAGGCAGATATTGGAAGCCATTGATACCGATCCTCTCATTTGAACAACTGAGCCTTTGTTTTTTTTTTTTTTGCTTGAGCAAAATATAAGCGATCCTTCTATGTTGCAAGTTCCTTTGGAAATTTCTTATCAACCATGCCAAGATTCCAAACTGATACGCCCCTTCAGCTATTAAAAAATATCCTAAATTTCTAGTACTACCTTGCGTTTTATGCTAGGTAATTACATTCAAAGAGATGCATAATTCTTTAAATTCTGGCATAGCTTCTGCTGAAGCCTGAAGGAAGAGCTAATAAGCTGTATGTGCTAATGCTTCTTTCCTATATGAAAAGAGATCGGGAGACAAGATGCTAATTTTGGAGAGAACATGCTCTCTCATCTATGCCTTTCGGATGGGAAGCAATGTGTTTTAATAATCTAAGCTGCAGAGGCGAAACCACAGCATCGTCAATATTTGGACCACAACCACGTCGACAGATCCAAAATATCATATACTGTTGGCGTTGTTATTTGTTTTTTGTGACCGAAGTTTCCACGTACGAGCATCATTTAGCCCTGCACTTTGGGAAAAACAATCCCCTCGTGTCGTTGAATTATCCATGAACTTGGATCCTTCTCTATAAAATTTTCCTGTTTTCAAAGGAATCTTTCGCTGGCCACCAAGGTGGTAGCCTAGTGGTACTGGGCAGCAATTCTAACCATAAGGTCCCAAGTTCGAATCGCTGCAGCGACGATTAAATTGTGGACCGGAACTCACTACTTTGGCCACTGCTTGGACTTGTGGTGTAGGACCGCTCTTGAACCGCTAGTAGCCGGGGTGGTGCCGGGTGTGACGTACTCACACGTGGGACTCGAGCCAGAGCTCAGAGGAGTAGCTGAGCCGGGCCCACGGGTGGGGAGGGTATGAGTAAAACCGGTCGGGGTGTCCAACACACGGCCATTTCTGCCCGCATCGAACATTCTCCTGGCGGGGCGGGGCCCAGTGGGGGCTGCTACGCGGGGATGGGCTTGTTCCTTCCTCCCCCTACCCTTTTTTTAAGCAAAAAAAAAAAAGAAAAAAAAAAAAAGGAATCTTCCGCTTTGTTTAATATTACTGGAAGAATGCGTCATGTGATGTCTACTAGATCGGTAGCATAGGCTTTCACGAATCTCAAGAAAAGGCCGCTTATGCTTCAATTAACCAGCTTGCTCTCTGCATGGTCGTTGTTATTCTAATCTACAGTCGTGTGGTTGAACAGCCTCTACAAACCGTGCTAGTTATATTCACAGTGGATCATACTCGCTGAGGAAGACCACAGCTTGTGATCAATGTATCAAATTGGAGTTAAAACATTACATCTAATACTAACTAGGCCTGAACATGGAAGATTCTTCTTGTTGTCCAATCTTCTATTATAGATATCATGCAATATCGTTTAAAATCCTACACGACATGGGCTGTCTTCACCAAAAGGGGGTTGTGTGCAAAATTATTTTTTTTTAAGAGGTCATCCTTCAGTATACATTTGTTTATACACATTGTTTCCCAGCTTATACACGCTGCGGTCCATGAAGAGACCATCATATAGAAAATAGTGGCACCTTGGCCACCTGCTCTCTGAGTATTTGATTACATTTGATCATAAATATGAAGTGATATCAGTGCCGGGTGGCTTCACCTTGGCCTCATTATTGTCATGTCAGAAAGAATCTTGTCATGCTAATTCTATGCTACTGTTTGACCCGTTCAGGAAAAAGAAAAAATTACCTAAACTCGGATCTCTCAAAGAAACTGAGCCTAAGTGATAGAATTTTGGTCCAATTCAATACCCTAAAGGATTGTCCCAAAATTGTAGATTTTGAAAAACTATCTAAATTCAAAAAAAAAAAATCATCTTAATCGGACATCGTATAACTAAATTATGGCCTCTAAAAGCTTGGCCTGCAAAGCTTTCCGACGTGATAGATCTCGCTTGTGGACCCTATCCAGTCCTACTCGCAGTAGCCAAAATAGCCCATATCAAACCTGAAAATCTTTCTGCATCCACTACAATAATAAAGGGTTTTGGCGACTCTATATTGCCGACGCTACAAAAAAGCGTCGGCAAATTTTTTTCTTGCAACGGTAACTGTCGACGCTTGTGGAAAGCGTTGGTAAAAAAACGTTCCGCCGACGCTTTTAAGCGTCGGCGTAGGAAAAAAATACGACGACGCTTATAAGCGTCGTCGGACTTCACTCCTCCCCTCCACAAAACCCCATCGACCCCCTCCCTCCATAGCCCACAGTCCGGTTCTTGAGCTCCAAGAGCCGACCTCCCAAAGATTTTGCGGATGGAGGTGGGCTGCCTTCTTCTCTTTCAAACCCTCTCCTCTCCTCTCATTCGCCCTCCTCTCCGTCGCCATTCCTGGCCAGTCCCGTCCTCGCCTCTCCTTAGAGCCTCCTCTTCCCCTCCGCCTATTCCCTCTCCTCCCTCGGCTTATCCTCAGGTACGCAGCCGTACCCTCCTCTCTTCTCCTCTCTCATCTCTCTTCTTCTATAACTTGGTTTCTTTGGTGCGAAGGGGGCTTACAGAGGCCCGAAACCCCGGCGGGATTTGGTAGGCGACTGGGTCTCCAACAACGATGGGTTCGTCCGGAGCTTGCCCATCTTCGTGGGCGGCCTCTCCTTGCTCGCTGTCCTCCTTAACCGCGCCTTCTCCGGCATCGCCCCCGAGTTCTTGAACGACGACGGCGACGAGATGAGGGTTCTGAGCTCCACCGCCCCATCCTCCACTCCCTTCCTTCATCGCCGTCTTTTTTCTAGAATCGAATCAAAGCTGCACACGGTCTCTCTTGGCCTCTCTTTCCCCATCTGTTCTTGTTGTAAGTACTCCAGCTCTAATTTCCCTTCCCCTAGTCGCCACGCTTGATTTTTCTCTCGATCTGTTTGCAATGGAAAGAAAACCTGATGCTCGTTTCCTTCTAATCTCAGGGTTTCTCTCTCTCCTTCGGAGGGAAATTACATGTGCCGAATTGTGGTTTTCGTTCGTTCGGGAGTGATTTCTCTGGAGATGGTTCCGTCTATCATCCGGAAAGGTATATCTTCCAATTGATGCTTCTATGGTTCCTTTTTTTTTTCACTTTTCCTTGTATTTGTGGTATTTTGGCACATGGAAAATTTGTAATCTTGTCAGTGTTTCTGTTCTTGGTTTTTGCTTATTGGAATTAGGGTTTGTTTTTGGTTCTTTTTGTTCTTGAACCATTTCGTATATGTTGTATATTGATGCAGTGCACATATTTTAGGGCACGAAAGCAACCATTACCTCGCATTCTTTTCTTTATCATGTTCTTGATGGTTGGTATATCTTTTCCCCTCTGTTCTTGTTTTTTTCTGAATAAAATAAACGTGTTAATTGTCCCCATATGGTGGCCTTCATATCTCAAGCTTAGTAATTAGGGTGGCACTACTTGTAGAGTCAGAATTTGATAAATAAGGTGGGTGAAAAGAGTTTTAAGTGAGTGCATTTTCAAATCAATACTGCATTTTCAGGAAGTGAGTATCGGGAAATCCTTCCCATTTTTTGCAGTGAGTGGAAGCAGTGATGTGGTGAACTTAAGAAGCAAGAGGAAAGGGGTGTTCTGTTGATGTTAAAGAATTTTGACTTCAGTGCTGTTAAGTTGATTCCCATCATGTGTGATTTTTTTTTCTTTCTAACAGTTCAAATGATTTTTCTTATAATACCAAATTTGCCTGGCCAATGATGCAACCTTTAACTGTTGTCTGTGTAAACTTATTTCAGGGTGTTGGTTTGAGAGGGTTGACTAGCAAAAGGCATATGAAGATACTATTGAGATGGATGAGGGAGAGGCAGAAGCTGCGGTTAATCTGTAATCATGATGGATCTCACAAGCAATTCCTCTATACTACCTGGTTTACCAATCCCAAAACCATGCCCCCGAGGCCGAGAAAGGGAACTTCAGAGCCATGACTGAATAGAATTTGAAGAAAGTTCCTATGCAGGCTCTCCAAATCAGTTTTGTGATAATTGCAATTGATCACCCTTTCAGCATGTACAACTTGATTTGCAGTATCAGAAAATATCATTGCTGCTGCCGTATCCATCAAATGGCCAAGTTAAATTATTGGTAGAGGATGATTTCTGTACATCCTTTTTTTTTGCTTGTTCAGAATAATTTAAATCTTGTTCTCTACATAGAAAGTCATCAGAAGGACTCTTTCATTACCTTTTGATTTTCTCAAAGTACGTTGAAGATGACTCTCCAAACAGGTATTTTCAGTTCAGTAGGCAGATCTTAGAAAGCCTAGGCTTTGGCTCTTCCACCAAAAGAAAAAGAAGAAAATGTCACATCTCTAACATTGTGTGGGATGCTGTGATGAAGCTGAAGACACCAAGGCAGTATATTTGAGACAACAGATATCTTGATGCTTGTTTATGAGTATCTTGTATTACTTCGTGCTTCTATATAGAACCAATTGTTAGTAGAAAGATAATGCATCCAATTGTTTGTCATCTTTTTAAAATCACGAATTTTTTTTTAAAAAAAAATAATATTCTAACGACGCTTTAAAGCGTCGTTAAAATCACGAAATTTTTTTAAAAAAAAATAATATTCTAACGACGCTTTAAAGCGTCGTTAAAATCACGAAATTTTTTTTTAAAAAAATAATATTCTAACGACGCTTTAAAGCGTCGTTAAAATCACATTTAACGACGCTTTAAAGCGTCGCTAAAAAGCGTCGCTAATTTCCGACGCTTTTGAAAGCGTCGGAAAATATTTTCCCCACTGTAGCATAGGCGACGCTTTACCGACGCTTAGGAAAGCGTCGGGATGGTTTTTACCGACGCTTAAAAGCGTCGCTAAAGGCCAAAAAAAGCGTCGCTAATGCCCAATTTTCTTGTAGTGATCACTGTTTGAGGGTTAACTGTTGCAATGCTAATCCATGCTTATGGATTGGCTGAGTGTATGATTGTCAGCCTAGTGTTTATCTAAGGAAATTGCTTTGTTTAAGCCCAGAATGAAAGGGAAACTGAGAAACCATTCTTTAACTAAAAGACCTTCACCCATTATTCACGCTTCTTCTTTTTTTTAAAGAAAAAATCATCAGTACCGCAGCATGTATACTATGGATAAGGCCACCTGCAAAAATCAAATTCTTGCTAAAATTGCTTGCAAACAAGTTGTTTGTGAGGTGACAGTGTGACACACCCAAGGCTCTTGATCATCCTGAAAAGTCTAAGAGAGACCAAGCTAATATGAATTACAATAGCATAATCCAGTACCAACACTACAGGAAAATTGGGAAAAGGCGACCCTTTTTTGCCGACGCTATCCACACGCGTTGGGAAAAAATACCCCAGGCGTCACATATCCTCACGCTTCAAAGAAGCGTCGGTGGCTCCTCCCCAAATACAACCCTTCCGATCGAGCCCTAGCCTGGCCTCCTTTTCCGGCTCTCCGCCTCCCCGAATACCCACCCTCCTTTTCCGGCTCTCCGCCTCCCCGAATACCCACCCGATCGAGCCCTAGCTAGCCCTCCTCTCCGGCACGAGCGGCTGCCTCCGCCCTCAAGCCTCCTCCCTCCTCTCCGGCGTCAACCGACAAGCCTTCAAGCCTCGAGCGAGCTTCACCTCCGCCCGAGGATCTTTCCGAGGATCTTCTCCTCGTCCCTCCTCTCCGGCTCCGACCGATTGGCCCTCAAGCGTTGATCGAGCTTCTTCTCCGCCCGAGGATCTTCTCCTTGTTCTTTGGAAGCGCCGATTCGAGGTATGCCCCCTCTTTCTCCTGTCAGCTAAATACTTTACAGAAAGATAAAGAACTATAATTTCTTAAGATACTATGACAAATGATGAAGAGACGAAGAAGGTGCGGAAAAATCATTTCATGTTTTATATTTTTTATGTTTAGATCCGTAAATAACTCCCATTCTATAATTTCCTTCTATTATATCGAGCCCTAGCATCCAATCTAACCACCCCGTTCAAATGTTGACTAAGAGAAAATTGGATATATTGGTCACTTTTTTCTATTTCTTTATACATATATACATGTGTATAAAGCATTTCTGTTGTCCCACCTACACCCAGAGCCAATCCCCTAGTGATCCTGCCACCACACCGCAGAACAGGAGCTCGTGTGGAACCTTGGATTTCTAGCATAACAGCGTTATTTTCCTAGGTTTGCTATCATAAATTCCTAAAATATAAGCCAAAAAAGATTGCATACCCCAGATTGTTATTATCTCATTCCTCCTCCTCCCCCATGATGTGCATGTTTTTCTAATATGGCAAGCCTGTTATAAAGGGACTCTCTCGAAATTATTATTTGATCAATGTAATAGTTATAAGAGACTTATTTTACTAAATCTATCTTCAAATAAAAAGTAATTAATTATATCATCCATTGTTTGATACTATGACAAAAAGTAATTGTTAATAATGGTTTTTATAATGATATCATCTGCCCATATTTCTATTTAATAAATTTTCTAGTTAGTCTAGTTAGTATAAAGATTTGAATCTTGAAAGACATTATTTTACTTAGATAAGTAGTGCAAATCATGAATAACGATCATAATTTTTGCGATACGATGACTGCTTTAATAAAATCATGATTCGATAACGATCGTAAATTGTATTTCTATTATTTTTTTTGCTTAGCAGCTGCTGTGTGAAGTAACAGCAATGAAGATTCCACATGGTAAAATCTAATAGGTTAGTGGGCAAAGCCAGCTCAATGCAATTCATCTGCAATCCATGGTGAACCCCATGCCATCTAAGGTTGGGTATCATGGTAGATCATATCATGGTATCATGGTACAAGTTATCGGATGATAACATTGCCATGTATCTTCCATCAATAAGACGCCGCGTGCTGCTGGGTTATCCTTTACAATTTCTTAAGATGATTAAAATAAAAATAGTTTTAAATTTCATACTAAAGAGCGTGAGAAATTTAGAAAAACCCAAAATAGTGGGGTTATGGTTGAGGCGGATGGAAAAAATTATTATGGTGCTCTAACAGATATTTATGAGCTGGATTATTATGGAAAGTTTAAGGTAGTATTATTTCAATGTGATTGGGTGGATATAAACTCACCTAGAGGTTTGAGGCAAGACATAAATGGATTCGCACTTGTAAATTTTTCAAGGTTGATACATACTGGTGTGTTATTGAAAGATGATCCATTTGTTTTTTCATCTCAAGCTCGACAAGTATTTTTTGTGCAAGACTCAAAAGATAAAAATTGGTCTCTCGTTATTAAGACGAAACTTAGGGACTTGTATGATATGGGAAAAAGGTTGGAAGAGAAGGACGATGATACTTATACTCAGTGTATGCCTTAAATGTTGTGCCAACTGATGAAGTAAATGCGCCAATGAGTTTGATTAGGATGGATGTTGAATGAGAATGTATTTTCATAATGGTAAGTAAAATTTATGAAGCATACGTTGAATGAGTTATTATATTCTCTTTTATTAGCCCTTTATTTAGTATAAATTTATCATTTAACCAAATATTGATTCTTTTTTGTACATACCAGGTAACAATATGCCCCGAGGGAGGCGATTTAGAGATGTGGAGTTCCAGCATTCTCAGGTGGGATCTACTTCTGAGCAGTCCCTGCAGTCCCAGCAGCCATATGAGCACCAGCAGCACGAGTCAGGATCTCAGCGCGAGCCTCCTGCTGATTGTCCGGAGGATGAGCTCCGGATCCAGGGTAATTCGATTTATAGTTCATATTTTATGTTCATATTTGTCTTCAACTTTTTAAGACATTTTATTTAATTTGAATAGATGGACAAGGGACAGTGAGGACGAGACGGGGACCCACTCAAGCAAAGGATGTGTGGAAGCTTCCTCCGGGTGAGAAGATCATCATCCGATGCAACGAATTGGGGCAGTCCATCAATAGAGCTGGAAGTCTTCTATCAAGCTTTTTAGGATCAGTTGCACGCAAGGGTCAGCTGTGTCCGCTCAACTATACGAAGTGGAATGACATGCTTCCTTCGTATAAGGTTGAGCTTCTTAGACTCATACAGGTAATGAATTGAATTTGTTCTTTTTAATTTGACACCTCCTGCATGTTAATTTGCTTACTACCATGATTTTACTTTTGAGGTTTAATATTATTATAACATTCTGTATCTTGTTGTAGGGTAAGTTTGTACTCCCTCCAGAGAGCCATGATTGAGTGCTAAAGTCCCTCAACCGCAAATGGAAAGAATATAAAGCAAAATTGAAGACGGACTTCAAGCGTGAGGGTATGACAGAGGAGGAGGTTGCTCGTGTGACTCCTCCTGATGTATACCCTCAGCAGTGGAGGGAGCTTGTTCACTACTGGTTTTCTGAAAAAGGACAGGTCACGTATATTGTTTCAATATCTTATATTATCTTTATTATTAATATAGTTGCAAATATATACATTGAATAATATTATACTATATGCTTTTATTTTGGCAGACATATTTTAATATTGGTAGAGCTGCACGAGCATCTCAAGCAGTTCCTCATACTTCAGGCTCGAAGAGTTATGCGAGACGTAGAAATGAATTCGTAAGTTTGTTTGAAACTATTTGAAACTCTACTAACATATAGCACGTATCATGATATATAGTTTGGCAATATACTTTCCGTATGTGTAGATAGTAGAGCATGGAAGGGAGCCTGGTGAGGTAGAGTTTTATAAGATGACCCACACTCACCGAGATGGCTGTGGAGTGATTGATTAAAACCCCATTTGATTTTGATGAGCTCAAAGCATTTGAGTATA
This sequence comes from Phoenix dactylifera, assembly GCF_009389715.1. Lineage (NCBI taxonomy): Eukaryota > Viridiplantae > Streptophyta > Magnoliopsida > Arecales > Arecaceae > Phoenix > Phoenix dactylifera. The sequence continues at coordinate 23,611,033 of NC_052395.1, read as the reverse complement.
TCTTGTGATTACTAATGAATTCAATTGAGTGTTTCAGTGAAAATCCTGTCCAAGTGTCTCTAGACTTGGTTCATAGTATTTTGGATAAGTTAAGAAGTCTGCATGAACCAAAGTCTGAGACTCGAGTCGACTCCCGAGTATCACGAGTCGACTCCAAGCATATCAAGTTCACTGGCACGAGCTCGAGTCGACTCCAGACTAGTACGAGTCGACTCCGACTGAGAACAGAAAGAAGAACAGAAAGCCTCATCTCAGAACCTGTCAACGAGTCGACTCCTGAAGTGCGCGAGTCGACTCCAATGTTCAACGAGTCGACTCCAGGGTAGTAAGAGTCGACTCCAAGAGGTACACAAAGAAAAGTCAGAGAGCAGTTTTTCGGGTCTGAGATTCGAGTCGACTCCAGTGGAACGCGAGTCGACTCCGATGGTTGGCAGGTCGACTCCAAAGAAAGCATGAGTCGACTCTCAGCGGAACACAAGGAAAAAGTCAGAGAGCATTTTTGGGACTCTGAGATTCGGGTCGACTCCCGCATTGCACGAGTCGACTCCGAGACTCCGCGACCATCGACAGACAGAAAACCATGTTACTGCCTCTGAGATTCGAGTCGACTCCCAGACAGCTCGAGTCGACTCCAAGACAAGCTTCACGTCAAAAGGCAGAAGACCAACTTTCGGAAACTGAGAGCCGAGTCGACTCCAAGGAAGTTCGAGTCGACTCCAAGACTGGATGAGCCAAAAGACAGAGGATCGGGAGTTCGGGCTCTGAGATTCGAGTCGACTCCAAGGACAGTCGAGTCGACTCGAGTGGACAAAATTCAAAATTGGATCCACGGACTTCTGTGGATGAGCCGACTCCAAAATTGCCAGGTCAGCTCCAGAAGTTGGCGAGTCGACTCCGGGTCAAGACGAGTCGACTCCCAGTCGTGACGGCAACTTTAATTCAAATTTGGAACAGTTGCCGAGTCGACTCCGGAAAAGCTTGAGTCGACTCCCGCTACAGCCGAGTCGACTCCTGATCGCGCGAGTCGACTCCAACCCACCAACGGTCATATTGTCAGGCTGCGCAGAGTGTGCAGAACGGACAGAAAAAGCAGTGTAACGGCTAGTTTCCGTGGGGGTTGGCTTAAATAGCCACAGAAGACTGTAGCAAGGCAGAGAACAACTATTCCACTCCAAGCATTCAAGCTTTCAAGCTCTGCAACGTGCTCTTCAACGAAAAAGGGGAAGATCAGCATTTACTGCAACCAACTACATCTTCCCAGCAATTAAAGCCTCCTCCTCCTGCATTCAAGTCGACTACTCATTCGAGAGGAGACCGGAGTTCAAGAAGCCATTCCTCTACTTCAGCTTAAAAGCGTTTGAGGGCTTCTAAACTCCTCTTTTGATTATATTGTTTTACATCTGCTTTTGAGAAGCTTATTTTCCTTTCTTTCTATAACTTGTATTTACTTGGTTCAATCGGGGGATTGAATCAAGGGGACTAAGGTTGGTTGGTGAGCCAAGTTAAAAACCAACGTGTGTAAGGGTTTGATTGTGAGCCCGGGAAAACAATCGGGGTTGGTTCTAGTCGGTGAGCCTGGGAAAACCGACCGAGTTCGTTGTGAGCTCGTAAAACAACAAGTTTGGTTGTGAGCTTGCAAAACAACCGGCTGTAATCCAAGGGGGTTATAGTGAAATTCCCAAGTGAGACTTGGGGAGTGGACGTAGGAGCAAGGGTTAGCTCCGAACCACTATAAAACCTTGTGTTTGTGATTGATTGGCTCTTTTCTTCTTACTCTCACATCACTCACAGCACTTAGGATTAATTAAATAACTTGCAATAGTTTTTAATTAATCATCCATAACGTTTTAAATATCTAAATTAATTTTAAAACCCAATTCACCCCCCCTCTTGGGTTGTCTATCTGGGCAACAAGTGGTATCAGAGCCTAAACTCTTCCACCCAAGAGTAAAAGATCGAAATGACAACCCCATTTGGATCTTCCCACATTGAGGGTCAGTCCACCCAAAGACCTCCATTCTTTAATGGGTCTGACTACTCATATTGGAAGGCTAGGATGAGAATATTCATCCAAGCCCAAGACTATGAGATGTGGACTATTGTAATAAATGGGCCATACATCCCATCCATATATGTAGAGGGTGTCAAGGTACCCAAACTAGAAACGGATTGGGATGAACATGACATGAGGAAGGCACAACTTAATTCCAAAGCTATGAATGTACTCTATTGTGCCTTAGATAGAAATGAATTCAATAGGGTTTCAACTTGTAATTCTGCAAAAGAAATTTGGGACAGACTTGAAGTGACCCATGAGGGCACGAATCAAGTCAAGGAATCCAAAATAAACATCTTGGTTCATAAATATGAACTATTTAAAATGGATTCAAATGAAACAATCACATGCATGTTCACTAGGTTTACTGATATTGTCAATGGCCTAAAAAGCCTTGGCAAGAACTATACTAACAGTGAGCTTGTCAGGAAAATCCTTCGGTGTCTACCAAGGTCGTGGGAAGCTAAAGTGACGGCAATCCAAGAAGCCAAGGACTTGAACAAGCTACCACTTGAGGAGCTTCTTGGATCCCTTATGACGCACGAGCTCACCATGAAACAACACAACGAGGAAGAGTTCCCCCATAAGAAAAAGGTAATAGCTTTAAAATCTGCTTCATCTAACAAAGACTTATCTTGCAGTAGCAGCAGTGAAGAAGAAGAACATGAGGAAGATGATGGTGAGGCGCTTCTTGTGCGTAAGTTCAAGAAATTCATCAACCACAAGAAGGCGTATCATCAAAGGAGAGGCCCCTCAAATTCCTATCGAAAGGATAAGGGTAAGAAAAGGGAAAATGAGGGGATAGGATGTTACGAGTGCAAGAAGCCGGGTCACATAAGAGCAGAGTGCCCCTTACTGAAGAAGGGGAGTAAGTACAAGAAGAAGAAGGCTCTTGTCACTACACTATCCGACTCCGACTCATCATCCTCCTCATCAGATGATGAACAAGAAGAGAAGGCCAATTTCTGCTTCATGGCCAACGAAAACGAGGTAACTTCCGATACGCATCTTGATTTTTCTTTTGATGAACTTTATGATGCTTTTAATGAATTAATGGTAGAATATAAGGCTATAAATCTTAAGAATAAAGAATTAAAAAAAGCTAATCAATCACACCTACATAAATACGATAAATTAGTTAAGGATAAGGATTTAATCACCAAAGAAAATATAGAACTTAAAACAAGTAACCAACTTTTAACTCAAAAGACTAACACCTTAACTAAAGATAATGTAAAACTAACTAAGGAATTTTCAGAACTTAAAAAATATAAACAAACCTTAGATAAGGATCTTACAAAAGAACTTAATGATCTAAAAGCTGAAAATCAAACACTAACTAAAGAACTTAACAAATACAAACCCTTAGTTGAAAAATTTACATATAGTTCTGAAAAATTAAACATGATACTAAATAGTCAACGAGCCGTATTTAATAAAGCGGGTTTAGGGTATAAACCAAGAAATAAACAAAAACTTCTTAGTAACTTCTTTGTTAAAGCTGGAGAAACTAAAACTAAGAAAATAACTTGCTTTTGCTGTAGTACAGTAGGTCATAAGGCAAATGTGTATAATTTTAGGAAAAGTATAACTAAAAGAAAAGTTAAAAGGGTATGGGTTCCAAAAGGAACCAACTTGACTAACCATGAAGGACCCAAAAAAACTTGGGTACCTAAGATGACATGATTTGTTTGTGTAGGAGTGTCTTGCTGCCAAGGTCAACAAAAACTGCTGGTATTTGGATAGTGGCTGCTCAAGGGCACATGACGGGTGATAAAGATCAATTTTTCACCCTTGAAGCTAAGAAGGGAGGTGCTGTGACTTTTGGAGACAACAACCAAGGTCACATCATTGGTATTGGTAAAGTTCAAATCACCCCTTCTACTTTTATAGATAATGTTAGATATGTTGATGGTCTTAAGCATAACTTGTTAAGCATTAGTCAATTATGTGATAAAGGATATGATGTTATGTTTAAACCATCACTATGCATTATAACAAATCCTAATGATAATAGTTTAGTTTTTAAAGGAATTAGACGTGGAAATGTATATGTTGTAGACCTAGAAGATCTTGCAAAACATAACCAATGTCTAGTTGTAAATGAAACTAAAGATAATGATGCTAGTTGGTTATGGCACCGTAAGTTAGGTCATGCAAGCATGGACACAATAACTAAACTAGTTAAAAGAGACTCCGTGATAGGTTTGCCAAAATTAAAATTTGAAAAGAACAAAATATGTGAAGCATGTCAATTTGGCAAACAATCTAGGAACTCTTTTAAATCCATAAAATGTGTCTCTACTTCTAGGCCTCTAGAATTACTACACATGGACCTATTCGGTCCAACTAGAACAACAAGCCTAGGTGGAAATAAATATGGTCTAGTTATAGTAGATGATTACTCTAGGTACACATGGGTCATGTTTCTAGCGCATAAGGATCAAGCATTTTCTATGTTTAAGAAGTTCCATAAGGAAGTAACAAATGCTAGAGAGTCTTCAGTCATAGCCATTAGAAGTGACCATGGTACCGAATTCGAAAATCAATTATTTGACGAATTTTGTAGTAAAAAGGGGATAACCCATAATTTTTCTGCACCTAGGACACCACAACAAAATGGAGTTGTGGAAAGGAAGAATAGAACACTAGAGGAAATGGCTAGGACTATGTTATGTGAAAGTAACCTCCCTAAGTACTTTTGGGGAGAAGCCATTAATACCTCTTGTCACATATTAAATAGAGTTTTATTAAGACCCATTATAAAGAAAACACCCTATGAACTTTGGAAAAACAGAAAACCAAAAGTTAATTACTTTCATGTCTTTGGATGTAGGTGTTTTGTACATAATAATGGGAAAGATAATCTAGGGAAATTTGATCCTAAATCTGATGAAGGAATATTCTTAGGTTATTCTACAACTAGTAAAGCCTATAGAGTCTTTAATAAAAGAACCCTAGTTATAGAAGAATCTATACATGTTGTTTTTGATGACTCTAGTGACATCTCATCTAGTAAGAAGGTTAATTTTGATGATGATGTTGAAATACTTGAAGAAAAGATAGATGAGATGGGATTACAAGATGATAATCAAAAATTGATTGAAGAAGCATCATCAAGCCAAGAGCCTATTGTGGATCATGGGCTAACAAAAGCTTGGAGGTATGCTCACGGGCATCCTAAGGAACTCATTCTAGATGATCCATCTCAACCGGTTAGGACTAGAGCTTCACTTAGAAATTTGAATAACCATCTAGCTTTTGTTTCACACTTTGAGCCCAAACATATAGAAGAAGCCGAAAATGATGTAAATTGGATAAATGCAATGCAAGAAGAACTAAACCAATTTACTAGAAACAAAGTGTGGGATCTAGTAGAGAGGCCTTCTGAATATCCAATTATAGGTACAAAATGGATATATAAAAATAAGCTAGATGAAAATGGAATTGTTATAAGGAATAAGGCTAGACTAGTGGCAAAGGGTTATAATCAAGAAGAAGGCATAGATTTTGATGAAACCTTTGCTCCCGTAGCTAGACTTGAGGCTATTAGACTATTATTAGCATATGCATGCTCTAAGGATTTCAAACTATATCAAATGGATGTAAAAAGTGCATTTTTAAATGGGTATATTAATGAGGAAGTGTATGTAGAACAACCTCCTGGTTTTGAAAATCATCAATACCCTAATCATGTGTATAAACTGAACAAAGCACTTTATGGATTAAAACAAGCACCTAGAGCATGGTATGAGAGACTTAGTAAATTCCTATTAGAACATGAATTTTCTAGGGGAAATGTAGACACAACATTATTTCTGAAAAAGCAAAATAAGGAGATGCTATTAGTACAGAATTATGTTGATGATATCATTTTCGGTGCTACTAACAATCGCCTCTGCGAAGAGTTTGCTGATTTGATGCAGAGTGAGTTTGAGATGAGCATGATGGGAGAGCTGAACTACTTCCTAGGGCTTCAAATCAAACAATCTGAAGGAGGAATCTTCATCAATCAAGCAAAATATATCAAGGAGATGCTCAAGAAGTTTGATATGGAGGGAAACAAGTCAATCAGCACCCCCATGAGCTCATCATGCAAATTAGATCAAGATGAATCAGATAAATCTGTAGATCAAAAACTTTATAGAGGTATGATAGGATCTTTACTGTATCTTACTGCAAGTAGACCTGATATTATGTTTAGTGTGGGAGTCGACTCTCAGCGGAACACAAGAAAAAAGTCAGAGAGCATTTTTGGGACTCTGAGATTCGGGTCGACTCCCGCATTGCACGAGTCGACTCCGAGACTCCGCGACCATCGACAGACAGAAAACCATGTTACTGCCTCTGAGATTCGAGTCGACTCCCAGACAGCTCGAGTCGACTCCAAGACAAGCTTCACGTCAAAAGGCAGAAGACCAACTTTCGGAAACTGAGAGCCGAGTCGACTCCAAGGAAGTTCGAGTCGACTCCAAGACTGGATGAGCCAAAAGATAGAGGATCGGGAGTTCGGGCTCTGAGATTCGAGTCGACTCCAAGGACAGTCGAGTCGACTCGAGTGGACAAAATTCAAAATTGGATTCACGGACTTCTGTGGATGAGCCGACTCCAAAATTGCCAGGTCAGCTCCAGAAGTTGGCGAGTCGACTCCGGGTCAAGACGAGTCGACTCCCAGTCGTGACGGCAACTTTAATTCAAATTTGGAACAGTTGCCGAGTCGACTCCGGAAAAGCTTGAGTCGACTCCCGCTACAGCCGAGTCGACTCCTGATCGCGCGAGTCGACTCCAACCCACCAACGGTCATATTGTCAGGCTGCGCAGAGTGTGCAGAACGGACAGAAAAAGCAGTGTAACGGCTAGTTTCCGTGGGGGTTGGCTTAAATAGCCACAGAAGACTGTAGCAAGGCAGAGAACAACTATTCCACTCCAAGCATTCAAGCTTTCAAGCTCTGCAACGTGCTCTTCAACGAAAAAGGGGAAGATCAGCATTTACTGCAACCAACTACATCTTCCCAGCAATTAAAGCCTCCTCCTCCTGCATTCAAGTCGACTACTCATTCGAGAGGAGACCGGAGTTCAAGAAGCCATTCCTCTACTTCAGCTTAAAAGCGTTTGAGGGCTTCTAAACTCCTCTTTTGATTATATTGTTTTACATCTGCTTTTGAGAAGCTTATTTTCCTTTCTTTCTATAACTTGTATTTACTTGGTTCAATCGGGGGATTGAATCAAGGGGACTAAGGTTGGTTGGTGAGCCAAGTTAAAAACCAACGTGTGTAAGGGTTTGATTGTGAGCCCGGGAAAACAATCGGGGTTGGTTCTAGTCGGTGAGCCTGGGAAAACCGACCGAGTTCGTTGTGAGCTCGTAAAACAACAAGTTTGGTTGTGAGCTTGCAAAACAACCGGCTGTAATCCAAGGGGGTTATAGTGAAATTCCCAAGTGAGACTTGGGGAGTGGACGTAGGAGCAAGGGTTAGCTCCGAACCACTATAAAACCTTGTGTTTGTGATTGATTGGCTCTTTTCTTCTTACTCTCACATCACTCACAGCACTTAGGATTAATTAAGTAACTTGCAATAGTTTTTAATTAATCATCCATAACGTTTTAAATATCTAAATTAATTTTAAAACCCAATTCACCCCCCCTCTTGGGTTGTCTATCTGGGCAACAATGGCAGCTTTGTCCGGGACGAGTCGAGAGATATAGTTGTATGTATTCATTTTTTATTTGATCATAATTTTTTTATTAATTTTACTTCCTTTAAATTATTAATGTGACTGTTTATTTTTTTGAGAGAGATATAGGAAAGAGCTACAAATCTCATTTCAGAGCGCGTCGGGGAGTCATCATCATTCGATGCGGCCAGTCGCGTCGAGGCTCAGGTCTATGCAGAATTGATGGGCCCAGAACGTTATGGTCGCATGAGGGGTTACGGTATCGGAGTTACCCCCACTCAGCTGTCTGCAGTGAGCCGATATACCCAAGATGCCAGACAAGGTACTAGCACTGCAGAGGTTTGTAGTTTGAAGACAGAGATGGCACAGATAAAGCAGTCATATGAGACAAGGATAGAGGAGATGAGGCAGAGTCATGTGACTGATATGGCGGAGTTGAAGCAGAGCCAAGAGTTGAAGATACAATCTTTGCAGGATCAGCTTGACCATATTTCATCTTTTTTGCAGAGATTTGCTCCTCCGGTACATAACTAAATATATTTGAATATTTTATATAATTATAATGTATTCTTGTATGAGCGTGATGACTTTCGTATTTTTAGTTTCTAAAGTATTTTTTTTCTTGTAGGTTGCTGATACTTCATCTACTCGTAGAGATGATGATGCCGTCGACTCTTGATACATCGTAGATTGTGTACTTACGAAAGTAATATGTTGACTTGACAGGAACATGGTTTCAGGACAGGCAGTCCGGCTGGATGACTTGACTCCCACGATCTAGATGAGGTAACTGGAATACATCTTCTTCATGAAAGTAAACTGTTTATTCTATTTATCCCATTATGTTTTTTACAGGGTGTTGATGTAACTGTAACATACATAGATTTTTTGGGGAAACTTCAAACATTCAAGGTCAACTCAAGAAACCTGTCTTCTTCCTGGGTGTGGGAGAGTTCTTTTGGTGCAAACCACACACAAGCAATGGTTGGACTGGTACTCTTTTAACCTCTTCAGCGCTGCTGGTCACAGGATTAATTGTATATTTGGATTTGTGAGAAAATTGAGAAGATATTTTCAGTTATGTTAAACCAAAAGGTCTTTGAAACAGTATGAAACTCATTTAAAGGATTGCATTTCAATATGAAAATATTCACCTCTATGATGGTTTTATTGCTCTTCCATGCTGTCCATGTTTCTGAAATTTCGTGCTCAGTTTTGGTTCCATAGGCATAACCAACAAACAAGAGAATGCCAGTTTTAATTTGTGAAAGTAGGTTTATCAACTTAAATGATTTGATGACCTGTGTATAGAATAAAGGGAAAGGTGTTCAGTCATAGATGCCTCATGCGGGCAGCTCTGAGACCTCGTACAGTCATAATCATTCTTGTGCAATTTATTAGTTTTGGCGTAGGACGTCATGAATGTATACTGGACACTATTGTATAATGTACTAACGAAAGAAGATAGGATGATGAGGACTTGCAGTTTTTCCTATGGATCAAGGAAAAGCCATGACTTTTGCCTTCTAGAACCTTCACTAGTACATGTGGTCGTATACATAGGCGTCGAAGCTCTTGTTGATGTGACATCACAACAAAGAAAAATTCAGTATTGCAGAAAATGCATCGCAGTGTCTATTTTTTTGTTGCTTGCTATTTGTATTCTTTAGTAAATTCTATTATTTTTTTCTAGTTTCATTTATGCTGGTGTCTATGCACTTGATACTTATGTGTGGAATACTCCTTGATGGAATGTGGGTGGGACCAAGCGGTGTGAACTAATTCATATCCTGAACTAGTAGCGGTGTTTGAACTTTGAACTGTTGGTTCTCTTAACTATACTAGGCATCGTAGTCATAAGTTGATGGGTTAATTTTTTTTAAGGATGGCTAGGAATTGTTTATCAAACATTTATTGCCATTACCTGTATGTGGAAGAGGGTGATCTCTCGGTATTCTAATTTTTCTTTCTAAATATGATCATAACTTACGAAGGTGGGCTAAATCCATAATTGTATCATGAATTTTCCATGGTGTAGTAGAAACAAGCCTTGCTGATTTTCTTTCCTGTGCCCAAATTGCTCAGTGCTATGCTGAAAAACAGGCTCTTGGTGAAGTGAGCCAGGAGCTCTTGGATACTCAAGTGAACCCTGCTGTATGGGAGATCAGCGGGCACATGGTGCTGAAGCAAAAGAAAGATTATGAAGAGGCATCAGAGGACTATGCTTGGAGGCTGCTGGCTGAGGTCTCCCTCTCTGAAGAAAGGTTTCAAGAAGTCAAAGCTTGTATCTTTGAAGCCACAGGTTTGGTGGAGGCCGAAGTGGAAGATACAGATGCGAACGAGAATAAAGGAACTTATCAGTCTACCACAGCTTCCAATACTCATTTCCCAGAAGGCTGTCTGGTTCTACAGTGAATGATGAGCCTTCATCTGCTACTGCTGTTTGCTTTCGCTTGCTTGCTTGCTGCTGTTATTTAAAGGTCTTTGAAACAGTATGAAACTCATTTAAAGGTCTTCAATGCTGATAGATATATGCGGGATTTAGGTGAAATCTTCAATAATAATAAGAGCTTGTGGAAATTGAATTTCAGTTTAGTGGCATGATGAACTCATGAGCAAGTGCTTGATGGTGGTGCTTGTAAAAAAATTAAGTAATGCTTTGAAAGTTTATATATGATAAACTAAAACAACAACATCATATACCCTTTTTCTTTTTTTGTTGTAAGAATTGTGCATTTGTCTTGTGTTTTCTTTAGAGTTTCCTAGTCCCTCCTCTTCCTGATGCTTGTCTTTGTCATCATGATTAGAAACTTGTTTGCAAAAGGTTGTGCTTTCAGGTCACCAGATTGTTGGCTAAAGGTATGTATTTCTTCATACTGTAGATGACTAGTGTTTGGTCTTTTGGCAGATCACCAAAAGGTACAAGCAAGCACTGTCCAAATCCAAGAAATAAAAATAGGTTGCTCTACCAAGTCCTGGCAAAATTAATGAAAGGTTTCTTCTCGAAGGAGATCAGGGTTTAAGCATATATGTTAAAGGTCTTCAGGAGTTTATGCATGCCTTTTTCTTTTCCTATGGGATTTAGAGAACGTATATTGAACAGGATATATAAATCAGTGATGGTTTTCTGTTACTAGTTTTTCTACATAACTTGGCGTATTAATTGGACATGTTAAGGAATGAGCATGATTTGTTTTCTCAATTGGTTGTTAATATTGAATGAAAGGAAACAAAAAAAGGAAGAAAAAGATATTGATCTATGATGTGATCAACCAAAAGTGACCCAAAAAAAAAAAAGAAACAATTACCTCAAGTTCACAACTACCAGAAGTTCGCAACCCATAGGTTTGATGTTTAACGACGCTTTATTGCGTTGGTCAAGTAGCATAAACCGACGCTTTTAAGCGTCGGCATAGTCCAACACAAAATACGGTGGGAAGCATCGGTTGAAGTACGCCGACGCTTTTAAGCGTCGGGTTCGTATAAAATGAACGACGCTTAAAAGCGTCGGCATAGAGCGACGACGCTTTTTTGACGCGTCGGGTTAAACCCGACCCACGCCCACCTGCCCGACGTCTGACCAACGCTTTGCGGTGCGTGGGCTGAAAATTCGCCGATGCTTAAAAGCGTCGGGAGAGACCAAAAAAAAGCGCCGGAAAATATCCTTTCTTTTGTAGTGCAAGATTCTTTAACCAATTTTCGAGCATGAGAGTTCATCAATATAAATTCAAAAATAATTTTCTTTCTTGACTTTAGCTTCAAACGAGTGCTTACATGCATGAAATGGACATGATCAATTAATAGCTTTGGAGTAGTTGTTCGATTTAGCCTGAATCTAATCTTCTACACAGATTTCTGGACTTATAATTTAAATTAAGCAAAACTATAGTGGAATGATCCAAAATATATTTAGAAAATGTCTTCTTGCCACAACCATAACTAATGATTAAGTCTTTTGCACATAGTTTCACTCTCATTATCTCTTCTGCCGAAACTAATGACAATCAGAGGCTAGGGAGTGCTCATTGGCTGGAGAGTGCAAAGCTTCCCATGATATCCATGTCTTTTAGTTAGCATAGCAGATGCCTGATTAAGCGAAATATAGTTGATGTTTTTTTAATTCATTTATTTTTCCAAAATCCTTGGTGGCCAAGGATTCTCCGAGTCAGCCAAAAGCACAGGCTCGAAATTCACTGACCAATTTTACCACATCTTACGGAAGTTCCGCAGTTTTGTCCATAATATCAAACTGACATCAAAGATGGCAAGAAATTCTGGACGCTGTTAACCACATAAAGGAGCAATTGAACGGGGAAGAGCCAAGAGATGGTTCTAGATTGATGAACTCCAACAGAAAATTGACAAGCTACTAGGCTGCATAACTCTTGAGTTCGCCTTGTATCTTTTGCACAAAAGAATAATCAATCTTCGCCGGTGGATCATAATCTGCATGGATGTCAAAGCACTGCAAAGCTTTCTATTCATTGCCTGCACAGACCTTGAAGCAACCATTGCACGGTCCAATAGTTGATTCGTGCCAAGGAAAATGAATCCTCCTTTCACGCGAAAGATACAACCCTATCCCATAACTCTTTCCTCCATTTTAGCTTTTCCCATATGTTGCGCCGAGCTTCTCAGATCTTAACCCTGAGAGAGTAGAAATGTAGTCAAACATGGAAAATAATATAGCCAGCATCACTAGAGAAATTCAAAATCTCTATACAGCAAACATATTTTCACTTTGCATTTCATATTTTCACCAGAGAAATTGCTCTCTTAATTAAATGACAAGTTGTTATTTGAGTGCAACAGCCCTCAAAGGACTACATTGCCTTGGTTGTTGACCTCAGCTCTCTCTTTTTTGCCTTCTTAGAATTATAAACTTGACTGACCTTCTAATTAACAATCATAAAAAGTTATAATCCTTGGCCATTGAACACCAAGTTAAAAATAATATTTGAACAACATGACCATAATCAATAATGCCTGTCTCATAATATGTTAGTTCCAACTTTGTAGATTAAAATAGTTTCCAAATTGTAGGTGTGCAATCCTTTTATCGATATTCTCATCCAAGTCTTCTTTAGCCAACTCTATATTCACCAGTTGCCTAAGCACTACATGGTTAACAATTTAGTCATCCAGCAGGCTGTGTTACCTGACAAAGAGCAAGCGAGAGAAGATTTTGTTGTCCATGTTGTATATATATATACCAAGACAAAGTTTACACCTTTGTAATCAACAATATACCAACAAATAACTTCAAAAGTTTTAAATAGCTAAATTTCATGAACAAGCAAGCATAGTGCAGCAAAGGTTTAATGGGCACCAAAAATAATACAGTGCTAGTGCATACCCTAAATTTTGAGGTGGATTATTAACTTGAATTCTGATAGCAGATTCAGCACTACTTCCATGCAAACCTTCACCACTGTCCACAGTGTACAAGAATTAAAGTTTGACAACTAAATTATTTACAATATTAAATTAAATGCAAGCTTTAAACCTATGTGGTGCACAATGTATCCAAACAAAAATATCAAGATCCTGTTAAAAAAATTGTCCAAAAAAATTAATTCACAAACCTGCTCCCAACGTTGGGTTCCAATTTAGCCAAGATACTGGAATTCAAGTTCTTGACGAGGCCCTTCAAATCTTTGTACAACTCCCCATAATTACTTATCTGATTCTCATCATGGGACAGGTAATCCTTCACCCTTCAAATATGTTGCAACCAAACAAAATTAAAAATCCAATCCGGAAAACAAACAAGTTATAATTCTTAAGAGTTGAAAATCTTAAAAAAAATAATACCGGATTGATAAGTATAACGGTTCCTTCTGCTGTCCCTCAAGATTCAAGCAATCAATTGTAAGAAACTCACCGATCACCGTGCACCTCACCAAAAATTTCTTTTTCTGACCCATCTCAGTCGCGAAGTACAGAAAATCATAGCTACCCACCTGCTCGTCCCACCCCTCGATCCCCACCTCTTCCCCACCTAAAATTTTTCAAAAAAAAAATAAAGAATCAATTTTTCCGTTCAAGATTCTAGTTAAGTTGAACGGGATCGAAGGACCGTGTTTCCCTTTTTTTTAAAAAAAAAATAAATGAAACACATGATTTTTCCGTTCAAGAAACAATGGGATTAAAGAGAGACGCACCGATCGGAGGATTATCGGATAAAGCGTTCTTTCCGGTGGCGGCGAGGAAATAGCCGGCGGCGAGGAAGGAGGCATGAACGGCGAAGGCGACCTTGCCGTGGGGGTTACGGAAGGATGGGCGGGAAGTCCTGATTAACAACAGTACCGTTCTCTCCGTAGCCATCTCCTCGTTCTGGTTTCGATTATCCCTTCTACGATTCTTGGAGGATGGACGGGATTTCTTGAGGCCCTGATTACTTTCAAAAATTTCGAGGGCGGGCACCAGTGGCCGCCCGACTCGATAAGGTTTTTTAAAATGAGAGGGGGAGACCAGGTGTGGTTTAGGGGTGCAAATGGGTCGGATCGGACCGGGTCCTGGGTGATCCTGACCCGACCCGATTTCTTATTTCAATCAAACAAAAAAAAGAAAAATCCAAGGAGAAAACAAGAAGACGTAGATAAAACAAGGGACAGAACCAGATACCATTTTTTTCTATTCATAGAATGAAATCTCTAAAGACAGCTCCACATCAAGCAAAGAATCAAGCAAAAATGAAAGAAAGAGACGCTCTAAATATTCAAAGAAAAGAACTTTCCGGATCAAATCCAATTTGACTGGCTTTCTTACATCAGGAAGAAACAAGGCATAAGCATCTTATGGATATTTGCGTGACAAATAGAATTACCCAATTCAAAAGCTCGATCAAGATTCTAAATTTAGTTGAAGGGAACAGGGGATAAAATTAACGTTTGGAAATAAAATACTCCAAACTATCCATTAGTATTGATAGGAGAAAAGGGCTTACCTTGTTCACCAAGAAGATCTCCTCCCCATTAACATCCACTTGAAGGTCACAAGTCACCTCCATTGCCTCCAAAACAAGTTTGAGCTTTAAAAAAGGAAGCTTTGGAACGGTTAACAGAACTCCAGCTTCTCAGAGCAACCTCTAGGACTGAAAAGGGCTCCAATGATGGAGATGGGAAAGAAGGTGGAAGGAAAAGCGACCTCACAAAGCCATATTCTCTGGAGGGCAACAAGACAAAGAGAAGGCAGCGCCCTTCTGGCTGGTCAAATCAAGGGGAAGAAAAGGAAAAAGAAAAGAAAAGGACTCATATTTCTGAGACACCAAGATCCAGAAGACAGATAGGAAGAGTGGGAAGGGTGGGTGGCAGCGTCTGTGAAGTAACCAGTTTTTTTTTTTTTTTTTTTTTTTTTTTTTTTTTTTTTTTTTTTTTTTTTTTTTTTTGGTCAAAACGGTATTTCATTCATATACCTCTAACGTGAATACATCCAGACATGTCAAAGAAAAGAAGACAAAATAAAGCATGTGGAACGCCCTCTAATCTAGACCAGAAGACCTCCTCAGTATGCCGGGCAACATAAGAGGCGACCCAGTCTGCTGCACTGTTCGCCTCTCGGTAGGCATGTGCAATCTGACAGGAAGTCAATTCTCGTACCAGACTGCGTGTATCCCGTATCAGCGGGTGACCATCCCCATACGTGTCCACACCTCGTATCCAGTCAATCACTGTCGAGCAATCACCCTCAAGAACAAGTCTGTCGGCCTCCAGAACCCGTCTCGCAACCAGAACGTCCTCCCAAGCAGCCTGCAGCTCTGCTCCCACCACCGAGCAGCCAAAGATACTCCGTCCTCCAGCCGCAATAAGTGTACCACAGTGGTCCCTGATCACGAAGCCCACACCCCCGGATGCGCCATACTCCGCCATACCACCATCGAAATTCACCTTGAGATAGCCAGGGGGTGGGGGTACCCAAGAGAATAAACTAAACCTGGACGCTGATATCCCTGATAGTCTCTTTCTAACTGCTACTATTTCATACACTGCTCTTCAGACCCCAAGCTTTGAGCTCCAGGAGACTTGGTTTCCTCTGGCCTTGCTCTCTCTCTCTCTCTCTCTCTCTCTCTCTCTCTCTCTCTAGTTTTACCTCACTGTGGTGATCTCCTCACTGCCAAATCCCAGTTCTTCCTTATACAATAAACAAACACGACCAGCCCAACCAACATCTTCCTTACTTGAAGTGCCATGCTTTCCCATGTGAGTCATTATGTGCCCAAAATGCCCCCAAGGATAGGGAGGAGACAGAAGGGGTTTTATACCAGTTTATACTGAAATTGGCACCTGAGGATAAGACTTGGGCTGATGTTTACGCTGTGATTGCAATATAACCCGGTTTCATTTCCCCATTTAAGCTTTTGGTAGGGACCTGAAATGGAACTAATGTATCATGCCTGAAGCTGCGATTAGACCATTTTAGAATACCAGCTTAGGTCTTAGGGTCCAAAAGAAACTGGATTTATCTTGATGTTGAGACTTGGCCCAATGAACCATGCATGACTTATTTGAAACAAAAAAAGAACCAAGCTGACCTTAATCAAAACTTTCAATTCGCAGTGAAGAAGGCCTTAATCTAAAGTGGATGGAGTTTCCTCGAGGTGTTAATTTGTTTACATATGATGTACATTAGAAGTAAATTAACCCTTCAAGAAGACAAACGTACATGCATGCAGTTAATGATTCCTATACGAATACTGAGTCAGGCTCATTTGATGTAAATCCAAACTTCGTCGAAATATGAAGCGTAACAAGTCATGTTTCACTACTCCCAGCCAAGCCTTCTTTAATTTGGTCCCCTTCACACCAAATAGGCCATTAGCAACGTCTGTATTAAATATTTACATCGAATGTTTGATGATATATTTAACTCTTCAATATTTTTTAGTAGTCCAAACTTCTAACTCCTAGGAGCACCAATAATGAGACCCAACTTGCCTGTTTTAACTTATCAACTAATCACCAAAATTACTTCCCAAAAGTATGTCAAGCCACTATCATCCGAACGTAGCTTAAATGGTGCAAGTGGTGATGAAATGTTGGGTGGATGCTTCATCCGGCCTGCCTAGGTTGAGACGGCATAGATGTAGCGGGCAGCAAGCTAAAGCCTAGTTTCTTCCTACTAAATCAAGCCACAGTAGCCTAATCAGCTGCCATGTATCCTCTTTTAGCCAAGTGCAGTTTGCGTCCTGCGGTGTCCATCTTCATAAGTACCATGTGGTTCATACTGTGTTTAGGGCTGCAAATGGGTCGGGTCGACCCGTGATCCGAGCCGATCCGATCCGGGATAGAGCCGATCCAATCCGAATTTTAGGATCTGCGGGTCTGGATCGGATCCTGAAATTAGACCCGAATCATTTTTGGATCGGATCTAGTTTACTAAATTTGGACCCTAAAACAGAAGGAAACCCAAATGCCGGGCTCTCAAGCTTTTGGTTTAACCCGGGACACGTATAGCAGCAAGAAAGCCAGAGAAGCAGACCCAAGATGGTTTCTTTTTTTTTTCTTGGTGAAAAATAGGAGGGGAGGGGGAGGGACCATCCCACCCGCGTAGCAGCCCTTACTGGGCCCTCCTTCCACCAGAGAATGTTCAATACAAGTCGCAAGTTTTTGCATGCCTTTTCCGACCCGTGGGCTCACCGCCTTACGTGTGGGTACGTCACCCTAGCGCCATCTTAGCATATCCACCAACAAGTCGTCCAGGTGTGGAACATTCGATTCTCTAATTTAATCGACATCTGCGTATTTCGAATCTGGATAATTTGGATGGAATTATCGTTTTTTTACCATCAGGCTACCATCTTGGTGGCCCAAGATGGTTTCTCTAATGAATGGGAGCTATCTCAGATATGTTCTTGTGCCAGAAGAAGAATAAGAAGAAGACAAGAGCTCCACACAGCTGTGCTCTGCTTTAGAATCTCTTGGGCCCAGAAGAGAGAGAGAGAGAGAGAGAGAGAGAGAGGGAGGACTGCTGGTTTGAGTCGGAAAGAAGGTGGCTTGTCTAAGGACCAGAAATGATGCTAAGTAGGTGGCTTTAACGGCAATGAGTTGGTGGTAATGGAAACAGAAAAAGAGAAATTCAGAATCTCTTGGGCCCAGAAGAGAGAGAGAGAGAGGGAGGACTGCTGGTTTGAGTCGGAAAGAAGGTGGCTTGTCTAAGGACCAGAAATGATGCTAAGTAGGTGGCTTTAACGGCAATGAGTTGGTGGTAATGGAAACAGAAAAAGAGAAATTCAGAATCTCTTGGGCCCAGAAGAGAGAGAGAGAGAGAGGGAGGACTGCTGGTTTGAGTCGGAAAGAAGGTGGCTTGTCTAAGGACCAGAAATGATGCTAAGTAGGTGGCTTTAACGGCAATGAGTTGGTGGTAATGGAAACAGAAAAAGAGAAATTCAGAATCTCTTGGGCCCAGAAGAGAGAGAGAGAGGGAGGACTGCTGGTTTGAGTCGGAAAGAAGGTGGCTTGTCTAAGGACCAGAAATGATGCTAAGTAGGTGGCTTTAACGGCAATGAGTTGGTGGTAATGGAAACAGAAAAAGAGAAATTCAGAATCTCTTGGGCCCAGAAGAGAGAGAGAGAGAGAGAGAGAGAGAGAGGGAGGACTGCTGGTTTGAGTCGGAAAGAAGGTGGCTTGTCTAAGGACCAGAAATGATGCTAAGTAGGTGGCTTTAACGGCAATGAGTTGGTGGTAATGGAAACAGAAAAAGAGAAATTCAGAATCTCTTGGGCCCAGAAGAGAGAGAGAGAGAGGGAGGACTGCTGGTTTGAGTCGGAAAGAAGGTGGCTTGTCTAAGGACCAGAAATGATGCTAAGTAGGTGGCTTTAACGGCAATGAGTTGGTGGTAATGGAAACAGAAAAAGAGAAATTCAGAATCTCTTGGGCCCAGAAGAGAGAGAGAGAGGGAGGACTGCTGGTTTGAGTCGGAAAGAAGGTGGCTTGTCTAAGGACCAGAAATGATGCTAAGTAGGTGGCTTTAACGGCAATGAGTTGGTGGTAATGGAAACAGAAAAAGAGAAATTCAGAATCTCTTGGGCCCAGAAGAGAGAGAGAGAGAGAGAGGGAGGACTGCTGGTTTGAGTAGGACCAGAAATGATGCTAAGTAGGTGGCTTTAACGGCAATGAGTTGGTGGTAATGGAAACAGAAAAAGAGAAATTCAGAATCTCTTGGGCCCAGAAGAGAGAGAGAGAGAGAGGGAGGACTGCTGGTTTGAGTCGGAAAGAAGGTGGCTTGCCTAAGGACCAGAAATGATGCTAAGTAGGTGGCTTTAACGGCAATGAGTTGGTGGTAATGGAAACAGAAAAAGAGAAATTCAGAATCTCTTAGGCCCAGAAGAGAGAGAGAGAGAGGGAGGACTGCTGGTTTGAGTCGGAAAGAAGGTGGCTTGTCTAAGGACCAGAAATGATGCTAAGTAGGTGGCTTTAACGGCAATGAGTTGGTGGTAATGGAAACAGAAAAAGAGAAATTCAGAATCTCTTGGGCCCAGAAGAGAGAGAGAGAGAGAGGGAGGACTGCTGGTTTGAGTCGGAAAGAAGGTGGCTTGTCTAAGGACCAGAAATGATGCTAAGTAGGTGGCTTTAACGGCAATGAGTTGGTGGTAATGGAAACAGAAAAAGAGAAATTCAGAATCTCTTGGGCCCAGAAGAGAGAGAGAGAGGGAGGACTGCTGGTTTGAGTCGGAAAGAAGGTGGCTTGTCTAAGGACCAGAAATGATGCTAAGTAGGT
This sequence comes from Phoenix dactylifera, assembly GCF_009389715.1. Classification (NCBI taxonomy): domain Eukaryota; kingdom Viridiplantae; phylum Streptophyta; class Magnoliopsida; order Arecales; family Arecaceae; genus Phoenix; species Phoenix dactylifera. The sequence goes on along the minus strand of NC_052395.1, from coordinate 23,591,586 downwards.
GGCTTTAACGGCAATGAGTTGGTGGTAATGGAAACAGAAAAAGAGAAATTCAGAATCTCTTGGGCCCAGAAGAGAGAGAGAGAGAGAGAGAGAGAGAGAGAGAGGACTGCTGGTTTGAGTTAGAGAGAGAGAGAGAGAGAGAGAGAGAGAGAGAGAGAGGACTGCTGGTTTGAGTTGGAAAGAAGGTTTACGTGGTTGGTCTAAGGACCAGAAATGATGCTAAGTAGGCGGATTCAACAGCACTGAGTTGGTGGTAATGGAAACAGAAAAAGAGAAATAAAAAATATGGGTCATGTGCCAGTTTTCTGCAATGGAATTGGATTTTGGAAGAAGGTCCGGGATTTTTTTTGTCCACCTGAGAGGGGAGCATGGAGACACCAAGTTCCGTCCAATCAGTCATATAGACAAAAAATAGTGTGATATGAAATTAGGCTTGTAGGCCGACATAGCTAGTATGCAAGTCATGGGTCATCCGTTCTGACAGAAGTTCAATTGCAGGTCTTGGGTCACCCAGCAACTCATAATTATGATATGACCAAAATAAATTTGCCGAAACCCTTTCCCAAAAACGTAAAAAAAAATAAAAAAAAATCCGATCCAGCTGGAATCCGACCCAACCCGATTTCCAATCGAACCGGGCTAGAGTCCAAAGTCCAAAATTACGATGCAAACAAAACTTCATATTAAATTAGGATCACTTGGAATCCGACCCGATCCAATCCATTTGTACCCTTAGTTGTGTTAGAGCAAATTGCACTTATAAATCAAAGCACCTCAACGATGTGTAGACCTTAGGTTGGCAGGTTAGGGTGCAGGATTGGATTCAGTCCATGGGTCCTGGTATCTACTTAATAAGCATCTCAACCATGTGTAGACCCAAGATTTAAATCCACAACCTATGGTTCTTAATAGATGGGTTTGGAGATAAGCCCCGATCATCATAAACATTTTTTGAAATTATTCTTTTCCATGCATATTTTATACATGGGAACTACATTCGTTGGTTGTATTACATCTAGCAAGCTGCCTAATCAGGGATAAATACATGCTTCCAAAGTAACACTTAATGTTGTGTTTGCTCCCTCATAACTCATGGTACTGTGAATATTGCAGACCGTATACCGTAGTCATGTCTTGCTCCCTCGCCTTTATGCGCCAATGGTACATTAATGATAATGACAGCAACTTGTACTAAATAGAGGCACCGAAAATTTTTATTAATATATGATGATGTTACCGAGGCAGTCCTCTTCCTTTTGTTGTAATCCTTAAAATAACTTTCCTCCTACAATAAAAAAAAAAACAAAAAAAAGATTAAGTAGCTTGTGACTCGCGAAATTTTGTTTTGTATTATTTTTTTTCAAAAAAAAAACTTTGAGGCGCCCATCAGTGCATATAATTCAACATTTCCAGATGTATGATGTATCATACTAGTTGCTATTAGTTACTGTTACGAAAAAACTCAGCTACCATGCCCCACGTGACCGGCACGCGCGCCCAAGAAGACTACAGCTGCCCCTTGATCCAGTAACCCGACCCCGAGTCGGATATCTTCGGCTTCGCAGCCCGACCCCGAGTCGGCTGCCCCTTGATCCAGTAACCCGACCCCGAGTCGGATATCTTCGGCTTCGCAGCCCGACCCCGAATCGGCTGCCCCTTGATCCAGCAGTCCGACCCCGAGTCGGCAATCTCTCGACAACGACAGGCTGTTCCCCTGAAGCACGCCGCGACCCACTGCTCCACTACTCCCTGCAACGGTCGTATCCGGCGCTGCTCCACGATCTCCTGTAACAGCCGTACAAAGCGGAGCTCCACTACGCCCTGTCATGGCCGTACCCAGCGCTACCCCACGACGCCCTGTAACGGCCATGTCAGTGGCAACTCCATCGTGCCACACGATGACCAACCCCCCAGAAGGACCCCCCAGCCTGGTATATATGCGGCTGGGGGGAGAAGGGGGGGTAAGCAAGAACTTCCAGTGCATTCTCTTACTTGCTACTATTATCTCTCCTTCTCCTCCAATCTCCTCTGACTTGATCGTCGGAGGGCCCCCACTACCCCAGTGGTGGTGCGAGGCTTGCTTGCAGGTTTCCCGGTGGAAGGTGGAGCGCAATCAACACCAACCAAGACAACTCAGACGGAATCCCGTTCACACCGCTGTGCCAATCGTTCTCGGTTTGGACTACCAGCAACAGTTGGCGCTAGAGGAAGGGCACCGAATCTCAGAGCGATCGTAATGGCACGGCGAGGTGGTCGTGGAGCTTCCAATGCCTCCGGTCGCGGGGCCTCTCGCGCCTCCGGCCGGGAGGCCGCTGCGTCTCCAACACATTCTCAGCAACACTCCACCGTTCCACCCCCCATTCAGATGGTCGAAGCCGCTCAGTTCGACCAGTTAGCCCAGCAGGTTCGCACCCTCGCGGAGGCAGTGCAGAACCTGCAGGGTGTGATGTCTCGGGCGCCGCAGCGGGCCCAGGAGCCGCTGCTCCCTGAGCGCTCACCTGTCCTCCTCAACCCGCGCTCCTTCCTCTCCCATGGGGAGGAGCGCCGGCGCGAGGAAGATTCTCGAGCACGGTCCATTCTGCCGGGACCTTCCCATCGGAGCTGCGCGGGGTACGAGAGGTGGGCCCGGGCGCGTTCCCAGACCCCCCAGTCCTCAAGGAACCCGCGCTCCAGTCGGTCCCCCTCTCGGTGCTCCTTGTCTCCCACCCATCGGTCGCGCTCCCTGGACCGGCGGGTGGACGATTTCCACCGACAACTCCAGGTCCTGAAGGGCCACTCCAAAGATCCCTTCGCCGACTTGGAGATCTCCTCCCAGCCGGCGCTTGCCTCGAGGATCCTGCGGACCCCGAATCTGCCGGGGTTTAAAATGCCGGCGATCGAGCCCTATGACGGGGCGGCGGACCCGCGGGATCACGTCGAGAATTTCAGGACCCTTATGCTCCTCCACGGAGCATCAGATCCTCTCCTCTGCAAGGCCTTCCCGGCGACCCTCCGTGGCCCGGCAAGGGCGTGGTTCGCCGGCTTGGAGGTTAACTCAATCCAGTCCTTCGACCAGTTTACTCGCCTCTTCATCACCTATTTCGCCGTCAGTAGCCGGCGGCGACTGGTCTCCGACTCCCTCTTTGATGTCCGGCAAAACGAGGGAGAAAGCTTGCGGGATTATCTTACCCGCTTCAACAAGGCTACGCTGGAAGTCCGGAACCTGAGCCAGGAAGTGGCTCTTTCAGCCCTGAAGCGTGGCTTCCGAAAGGGCAGACTCACCTTCTCCCTGGACAAACGCCTGCCGCGGAGCTTCCCGGAGCTGTTGTCCCGGGCGAACCAGTATGCGGACGCCGAGGAGGCGGCCGCCCACCGGAGCAAGGAGGCCGCCGAGATCCCTCCAAAGCTCGGGAAGAAAAGGCGAAAAGAGGCACGCCAGAGGAGGAGCCCGACGCCTCAACGTCGGCGCAGAAGCCTGTCGCCGGCGAGGAACCATGGCGCCCTACGCCCTCGTTCTCCGCCCCGACGTTTCAACCGGTACACTCCTCTCCTGACTCCCCGGGCCCAGATCCTCATGGAAATCAAGGGGCGGGAGGACCTCCCGGTCCCGAGACAGATGAAGAAGATTCCTGGGAGGAGGCCCTCTCGGGCGTACTGTGAGTACCACCGGGACCACGGCCACGACACCGAAGACTGCTTCCAGCTTCGGGACGAGATCGAGGCTCTCATCCGCCGAGGGCGTCTCAGTCGATATGTGAACGACCGACGTCCCCCCGCAGACCCGCGTCCGGCCGATCCAGCCCCTCAGGAGCCTCGGGAGCAGAATCGACTCGTCGCGGGCGTGATCCACACTATCACTGGGGGCTGCCCCCGGCCCGAGAGGAACGCAGGGGGCTCGACTGAAGCGTCGGGGGCAGCCGTCGCAAAGAGGCAGAGGGTCGGTAATGTAATCACCTTTTGTGATGAAGATGTAAAGGGGGTTCAGACCCCCCACGATGACGCCATAGTGATCTCCCTCACTATGGCAAACTATGATGTAAGGCGTGTTCTTGTGGATAGTGGAAGCTCAGCTGATATTTTGTTTTACGAGGCCTTCCAAAAGATGAGCTTGTCCAGACAATTGTTGCACAAAACATCCACCCCCCTCATAGGATTCACTGGTGACGCTATCTCGGCCGAAGGTGTCGTTGAGCTGCCTGTGACTGCGGGCGTTGCATCCGCAGAAGCCACGGTGCGGCTCGGGTTCTTGGTCGTCCGTGTTCCCTCGGCCTACAACGCTATCCTCGGACGACCCGGACTGAACGCCCTTCGCGCGGTGGTCTCTACGTACCACTTGCTCATGCGGTTCCCCACGGCGGCCGGGATTGGAGAGGTCCGAGGTGACCAACCGACCGCAAGGCAATGTTTCCTAGCAACTCTCAAAGGGAAGAAGCCCATAGAAGCCTTAAGCGTCGAGTCCCTCGACGCCAGAGACGAGGTGGCCTTGCGGCACGGGGAGCCGGCCGAGGGTGTGATCGAAGTTTCCCTCGAGGAAGGTCGCCCGGACAGGACGATCCGGGTCGGCGCCAATCTCGACCTGGGAGCTCGGGCCCGGTTGGTGGAATTCCTCCGAGCCAATGTCAATGTGTTTGCCTGGTCGGCGGCCGATGTACCTGGGATCGACCCGGAGGTCATTTCTCACGCCCTCAACGTCGACCCGACCCACCGACCGGTAAAACAGAAGAAGAGACACTGTGCCCCGGATCGGATCCGAGTGGTCGACCAGGAGGTAGACAAACTCTTGGAGGCAGGATTCATAAGGGAGGTCAGCTACCCCGAATGGCTGGCAAATGTCGTACTTGTCCGGAAGGCGAGCGGAAAGTGGAGGATGTGCGTCGACTACACCGACCTGAACAAGGCATGCCCCAAGGATAGCTTTCCGCTTCCGCGGATAGACCAACTGGTCGACGCGACTTCCGGATATCAGCTGCTGTCTTTCATGGACGCCTTCTCCGGCTACAACCAGATAATGATGGCTCCACAGGACGAGGAGAAAACTGCCTTTATAACAGACCGGGGGCTGTACTGTTACAAGGTAATGCCCTTCGGTCTGAAGAATGCTGGCGCCACTTACCAGCGCCTCGTCAACAAAATCTTCAAAGAGCAAATCGGCCGGAACATGGAGGTGTACGTGGACGATATGCTGGTGAAGAGCCGCCATGCAGACCAGCACATCGCGGATCTGGAGGAGACTTTCGCCACCTTGCGGAAGTTTCACATGAAGCTGAACCCAGCGAAGTGCGCCTTTGGCGCTTCGGCCGGGAGGTTCCTCGGTTTCATTGTCAACCAGCGGGGGATCGAAGCCAATCCGGACAAAATCAAGGCCATCCAAGATATGTCCCCTCCGACCAAAGTGAAGGAGGTTCAGGAGCTCGCTGGGAGGGTCGCCGCGCTTGGACGATTTGTGGCAAAATCGGCCGAACGCTACCAACCTTTCTTCAAGGTGCTGAAACGCCCGAAAGACTTCCTCTGGACGGCCGAATGTCAAGCAGCATTCGACCAGCTCAAGGAATACTTGGCGTCTCCTCCCCTGCTGTCCAAGCCGCAAGAAGGGGAGATGCTCTACCTCCATCTGGCGGTCTCCCCAACCGCAGTCAGTGCGGTACTGGTTCGGGAAGAGGCAAAGCTCCAGAAACCTGTGTACTACATCAGCCGGGTCCTACGGGATGCCGAGACGCGGTATACGAAGGCTGAAAAGATCGCCTTCGCGCTGCTGACCGCGACCAGGAGGCTTCGCCCCTATTTCCAGGCCCATTCTGTCACCCTCTTGACCGATCAACCGCTGCGGCAGATCCTCAGCAATCCTGAGAATGCGGGACGGCTGGTGAAGTGGGCAGTAGAACTTGGTGAGTTCGACATCCGCTACCAGCCCCGACCCGCCATCAAGGCCCAAGCGCTCGCGGATTTCCTCGCAGAGTGCACGGTGCGGGAGGCGGAACCTAGGTTGCCGGAAACACCCAGCCTCGACCTCCCGATTTGGACGCTTCACATCGATGGGTCGTCGAACCCCGAAGGTGGAGGGGCCGGGCTGGTCCTCACCAGCCCTGATGGAGTGATAGCCGAGTATGCCTTGAGGTTCGGATTTCCAGTGACCAACAACGAGACGGAGTACGAGGCCCTAGTCACGGGACTCAAACTCACCAAGGAGCTCGGCATCCGGTGCCTGAAGGTCTTCACCGACTCCCAGCTCGTGGTCGGGCAGGTCCGTGGGGAGTTCGAAGCCCGGAACCCGACCATGCAGAATTACGTCCGGAAGGTGCAAGCACTCATTCCCGACCTCGGCAGTGTCGAAATCCAGCAGGTCCCAAGAAGTGAAAATGCCAGGGCCGACAGGTTGTCCCGCTTAGTGAGCGCAGACGCGCACAACTTGTCGAGGGCGATCTACCTGGAGACTCTGGATGCCCCGAGCATCGGCGAGGCTGGAGCGGTGATGGCGATTGATCCGGAGCCGTCTTGGATGGACCCGCTTGTCGCCTACCTCGCCGAAGGGATCCTCCCTGAAGACGAAGATCAAGCTCGGCGATTTGTTATGAAGTTCGCCCACTACGTACTCTATGAAGGGAGGCTGTATCGGACCTCGTTCACCGCCCCCCTCTTAAAGTGCCTCCGCCCCTCGGAAGCGGCCTACGTCCTCGGCAAAGTCCACGAAGGCGTTTGCGGATCACACTTGGGGGCTAGGTCCTTGGCGCACAAGATCATGAGGCAAGGCTATTATTGGCCTACCTTGTTGGAGGACTCAAAGGATCATGTACGGAAATGCGACGCCTGCCAGCGCCACGCCAACGTCCAGAGAGTCCCTTCTGTCCCCTTGGCACCAATCACTGCACCCTGGCCCTTCGCCCAGTGGGGAATGGATATCCTCGGACCATTCCCCGTCGCTTCAGCTCAGCGGAAATTTTTGATTGTTGCAATCGACTACTTCACCAAGTGGGTGGAGGCAGAGCCGCTGGCCACTATCACGGAGGCGCAAGTCCGGAAGTTCGTGAAGAAGAACATCATTGTCCGATTTGGGGTACCTCGGGTCCTCATCTCGGATAATGGCCGACAGTTCGACAACAAGCATTTCCGTGACTTCTGCGAGGAGTTCGGGATCGAGCATCGGTTCACATCTGTGTCGCATCCCCAAACCAACGGCGAGGCCGAGGTCACAAATCGGACAATCCTCCAAGGAATCAAAGCGCGAATCGGTCGGACGGGGCAAGCTTGGGTCGAAGAACTCGAGAATGTCCTTTGGGCGTATCGGACCACGCATCGGACCCCTACCGGGGAGACGCCTTTCAGCCTAACCTATGGCACGGAAGCCGTTGTCCCCATGGAGCTCGGACTCCCCTCACCTCGGGTGGCCGCGCACCGACCCGAGGCCAATTCGGAGCAACTCCGAGGGAACCTGGATCTCTTGGAAGAAGCGAGGGAAATGGCGCAGGTTCGGATGGCGATGTATCAGCGGAGGGTGGCCCGATATTACAACTCCAAGGTCCGACCGAAGCTTTTCAGAATCGGAGATCTGGTGCTAAGGCGAGCTAAAGCGTCTCAACCTGCGGAAGGTGGGAAGCTAGCGCCAAATTGGGAAGGCCCGTATAGGGTTCGCTGGGTAAACCGACCTGGCTCCTACCAGTTGGAGGCCCTAGATGGTCGAGAAATTCCAAGGAGCTGGAATTCCGCTAACCTGCGGATGTATTACCAGTAGAACGACGATGCCAGAAAGACAGTTCAAAAATGTATAACACTTTTCATTTCAATAATTTCTGGTTACAACGGCGTGCTCGTGTGATTACAAGGAATTCCCAGAGGGGAATTAGGGTGTAAAGAAAGTAAAGAAGAGGTGGAGACTCCGAGGAGCTGGAGATCTGGGATCCTGAAACCTCCATTCGAAGCGGCTGCAATCCCACCGGAAGTGGGTGTTTCCAACCGGAGGCGCCATCGACGTCCCGCGAAAAAGACGAAGAGCCAGCGCGGATGAAGAAGAAGTGGACGAAGGAGAAGTCCACACTGCTCCTACCCAGAGGCGCCATCCACGCCTCACGAAAAAGACGAGGAGCCGCCGCAGACGAAGCTCCCGCTGCCTCCAGGGGAACGCCACCTCCAAGGGATATTCCGGTCCTCCCCAGTGTTAGGGGAGAGAAGGAATACAAGGGAGAAGAGCATATGGAGGCGCGGTCCCGGATCAAGCGCCTGGTGCGGAGCTCAATCGGGAGGCCGAACTTCAAGGAGGGGAGACGTGATCCCGGATGAAACGCCTAGAGCGGAGTTCCGCCGGGGAGAACCTCCTTGTTGATCCCAGATGAAACGGCTAGTTGGCGGAAGTCGCGAAGGGCGCGCCTCCCGTTCTTTCGGTAGAGATCTTTCAACCATGCGCCGGAGAGGAGGCCCACGATCCATGGCAACCTGAACAGCTCCGGCTTGGCAGGCTCCATCACACCTGCACCTATATTTATAGCCAAGCTGCGGCCCCCCCGGTCGTTCCGCTGCGGGTGGCTCCAATAAATGCGGGCGCATTGAATCCGGAGCCGATCCGGCTCTCGAGGCGTATCTTCCCGCGATTTCCTAAGCGTTATTCTCCTTAATCGCATTCTTTGTGCAGGACACTCCGGGTGGCCTGTACCCCTAGGTCCACATATCTCCGCTCGCGCCCCAGGCCGCATCCGCCTCGAAGAACGCGCGTATCGCGGCCGCTTAACTGACACTCCTCGCAAGCAGCAACTGGCGATCCGATTTCCCAGGTAACCCCTTAATTAGCATTTAATGCCCATCTGGTGTTCCCCAGGCGACGCTTGGAGAGGAGGAGAAACACGATCGCAGCTGGCCATGGAGAAATCCCGTCGGGCAGCAAGCGACAGGCGCACGACCAGCGAGCGGAATTTTCCGAGGCTCGGCCCTCGGATGCCAGGCTAACCTGATGATCATCCCGGGAGCAGACTAGCCTGAAGCCCCGACCGGTCGCCTCGGCTTGCGCCAGCCTTGGCCGACCAACGAGCGGAATCTCCCGAGGCTCGGCCCTCGGATGCCAGGCTAACCCGATGATCATCCCGGGAGCAGACTAGCCTGAAGCCCCGACCGGTCGCCTCGGCTTGCGCCAGCCTTAGCCGACCAACGAGCGGAATTTTCCGAGGCTCGGCCCTCGGATGCCAGGCTAACCCGATGATCATCCCGGGAGCAGACTAGCCTGAAGCCCCGACCGGTCGCCTCGGCTTGCGCCAGCCTTGGCCGACCAACGAGCGGAATTTTCTGAGGCCTGACAACCCTCAGATGCCAGGCTAACCCGATGATCATCCCGGGAGCAGACTAGCCTGAAGCCCCGACCGGTCGCCTCGGCTTGCGCCTGCCTTGGCCGACCAACGAGCGGAATTTTTCGAGGCTCGGCCCTCGGATGCCAGGCTAACCTGATGATCATCCCGGGAGCAGACTAGCCTGAAGCCCCGACCGGTCGCCTCGGCTTGCGCCAGCCTTGGCCGACCAACGAGCGGAATTTTTCGAGGCTCGGCCCTCGGATGCCAGGCTAACCCGATGATCATCCCGGGAGCAGACTAGCCTGAAGCCCCGATCGGTCGCCTCGGCTTGCGCCAGCCTTGGCCGACCAACGAGCGGAATCTCCCGAGGCTCGGCCCTCGGATGCCAGGCTAACCCGATGATCATCCCGGGAGCAGACTAGCCTGAAGCCCCGACCGGTCGCCTCGGCTTGCGCCAGCCTTGGCCGACCAACGAGCGGAATTTCCTGAGGCCTAACCCTCGGATGCCTGGCTTAGCGCCGGAAGAATTTCCTGAGGCCTAACCCTCGGATGCCTGGCTTAGTGCCGGAAGAATTTCCTGAGGCCTAACCCTCGGATGCCTGGCTTAGCGCCGGAAGAATTTCCTGAGGCCTAACCCTCGGATGCCTGGCTTAGCGCCGGAAGAATTTTCTGAGGCCTAACCCTCGGATGCCTGGCTTAGCGCCGGAAGAATTTCCTGAGGTCTAACCCTCGGATGCCTGGCTTAGTACCGGAAGAATTTCCTGAGGCCTAACCCTCGGATGCCTGGCTTAGTGCCGGAAGAATTTCCTGAGGCCTAACCCTCGGATGCCTGGCTTAGCGCCGGAAGAATTTTCTGAGGCCTAACCCTCGGATGCCTGGCTTAGCGCCGGAAGAATTTCCTGAGGCCTAACCCTCGGATGCCTGGCTTAGCGCCGGAAGAATTTCCTGAGGCCTAACCCTCGGATGCCTGGCTTAGCGCCGAAAGAATTTCCTGAGGCCTAACCCTCGGATGCCTGGCTTAGCGCCGGAAGAATTTCCTGAGGTCTAACCCTCGGATGCCTGGCTTAGTGCCGGAAGAATTTCCTGAGGCCTAACCCTCGGATGCCTGGCTTAGCGCCGGAAGAATTTCCTGAGGCCTAACCCTCGGATGCCTGGCTTAGCGCCGGAAGAATTTCCTGAGGCCTAACCCTCGGATGCCTGGCTTAGTGCCGGAAGAATTTCCTGAGGCCTGACCCTCGGATGCCTGGTTTAGCGCCGGAAGAATTTCCTGAGGCCTAACCCTCGGATGCCTGGCTTAGTGCCGGAAGAATTTCCTGAGGCCTGACCCTCGGATGCCTGGTTTAGCGCCGGAAGAATTTCCTGAGGCCTAACCCTCGGACGCCTGGCGTAGTGCCGGAAGAATTTCCTGAGGCCTAACCCTCAGATACCTGGCCTAGCGCCAGAAGAATTTCAAGAGTCGGGAGTCAGCGAGACGCTACCAAGAGTTAAAAAAAAGAAGGACGAAAGTGAAATGAAGAAACTCTATTTGCATTAACTTTCATTGTTTCAGGGCCGAGACTCATACAACTTGGCAAAACGCCAACACACAAAGAAAAATACAGAAGGTCAGCTTGGAGGAACCCCCGGGTCGGGAACGCCGGGCACGTCCGCAGGGGGTAGGGAGACGGTTGGAGAAGCAGCAGGCAATGGCGCCGGAGGGGAGTCGAGAAGGGAGATCCCACTCAGGTCAATTTTGGGGTACTTAGCCGACACCCTTGCCAGGCCTTCCTCGAAGCCTAAGACAAAGGAGTCGGACCCCGCGTCCGACATGTCACGGACGAACTCGTCGGACTGACGATAGGCCTGTACCGCCTCCGACATATCACGGGTGAACTCGGCGGACTGACGATAAGCCTGTACCGCCTGACGCCCGATCTCCGCACTCTTCTCGGCCAGCGCCGCCTCTGCCCGCTCCATAATCTGAGCCTTCGCCTCCAAGACCTTCGCCACAATTCGGTCATCCACCTCGGAGGAGACCCTCAGCAGATCAGCCTGAGCCTCCTTGTGCTTCGCCTCGGCAGCAATGCGAGCAGCCTCAGCCTCCTCCAGGCGCGAATGAAGCTCCTGGTCGCTCGCGCGGAACTTCTCCAAGGCCGACTCCAATTCGCCCAGCTTGGCTTCAAGAGACCGGGTTCGGTTGCGGGCGTTGTCGGCTGACCGCTGGGCCTTCTCCCACCTCTCCCGGTAGTCGGCAGCCTTCCGGGACTGCTTCTCGGCCCGCTCCTCCGCCTTCTTGATCTCGCCCTCGAGACCCGAGGCAACCTTGAGTTGCTCCCGAGCCTCCAACAGTTGCTTCTCGAGGGTGGCGAAGCCGAGTGCCCGCTCTTCGGCCACCTGGAGCCTCGTCTCGAGGTCCCTGGTCGTCCTCCCCGCCGCAGCCTAACCTCCCTCCTCTACTGCCTTCAGTTGGCTCTCGGCCTTCGCCAGAAGCCTCGCCTGTTCCTCGTAGCACTCCTCCAGGCGGATCATGTACTGGGCGAGCTAAGAGATAGGAAAAACGAGGGCGTCAGGCGGGGATCAACAGAGCCTATAAATGATGAAAGTGACCAAAAGAGCACTCACCGACATGAGACAGACGCAGCTGGCAGCCCCAACGTCAGGGACCCTCATCTCCCGGACCCGCCTGCGGTCCTTCTCCAGCAGCACCATCTCGATGAGGTTTCGGGCGCCGGCGAAAGTGAAAGCCGACCCCGACTTCTCCCCGGAGTCGGACGGTGGTTCTGCAGCCTTACCCTTACCCATCGCTTGGGGAAGAGTCATGCTGACCATGCTCGGGGCGGGGACCACCCCTGGAATTGACAGGGTCCCGCTCGGCCGGGGCCTCGGCGCGTCCCTCCTCGTATCATCCGGAGCCGACCGAGTCGAAGGCTGGGCTGGGGACCGATCACGTCCGACCCGTCCATCTCGGGCGCGCCCGGGTGATGCCTCCGGAGAAACGGTAGTCTCGGCATCGGAGGGCTGATACAGCGTCAACTCCCGGTCCGCGCCCGCGGCGTCCCCCTGATCGGTGGGTCCGGACCCGTCTGTCGGCGTCGGAGTCGCCTGCCGGCGGGACTTCTTCGCCGGTGGGGCCCCGCTCGGAGGAGCTCGTTTCTTCCTCCGGACTGCTTCCAGTAGGGACGTCCTACCAACAGCCGTTGCCTTGTCCGACCGCATGACGTCGTCGATCTCTGCAAAAAGGACGAGGTGGTCGGAGGTTGAGAAACTGAAGGAAAGAACGAGACGAAAGAGGAGAAAAGAGCTAAAAAAGAAATGGTGGCGGGCTCACGGTCAGCGGAGACCGAGCTTAGACCGACGTTCACCAAGGTATCCTCGGAAATAAGGCGAGCCACCGGGGGGAGCCGGCCCTCGGCAACCAACTCCTTCAAGACGGCGACGCCATCGGATTCCTCCCTCGACAACCTCGATAGGCCAATCGGGGACTTCATCGGCGTCTCCCAGGTTGCCCTGATTTCCCAAGAGGGATCTGCGTCAACGAAAAAGAAGCGCCCCTTTCAGCCGTGAATGGAGGTAGGAGCCTCCTTGACGAGGCCGCACCCTCGCCGCGCCGCAAAGCACCACCACCCTTTATCCTGGGGGTGGCCGCTCAGGCCGTAGCATTCCCAAAAGACATTCAGGGTGGCGGGAACCTCGTGCATGCGGCAGAGAACCTGAAAGGCCGTCAGGGCGCGCCATGAGTTCGGCACCAGTTGCGTCGGCGCCACTCTTAAACCCCGAAGCACCTGAACGACTAAGTCCGAGGGGGGAAAGCGGAACCCGGCCTGAAGAATGCCCTCATTGATGGCAACCTTCCCTGGAGGAGGATGGGACATCCTCTCCTCAGGCCCCGGGAGTGTAACATTGCAGGCCTCGGGAAGGTGGTATCGAGCCACGAACCTATCTAGGTCTTCGGCGACCAACTCCGACTTAATGCGGTCTGCTCTCACTTCGCCCATCCCTAATGGCCAGTGAATCTACGGTCAGGACAGGGTCAAGAAGGGGGAAAGGACCGGAACGACTGGAGTACACTAATACAAAAGGAAAGTATGGAGAGCCCTAAATTAAAGAATGGGGCAACTCACCGGAAGAGAAGGAAGAACGGCTCCGAGAGCGTCAAAGGAGGAGCAAGCGAACAGTCCGACGGCGATGACGGCAGCGCAAAGGAGAAACTCGAAGATGTCTGTAAAGAGAAAGGCGGACGGAGGAGGACCCCCGGTTAAATAGGCGGAAAGGTGGGTGACGCCTCGGTGACGCCAGAGGACGCCTGGCTGCCGAAGGGTCGCTCGCGCCCCAAAGGCGAATCGACGCCATTAAGGAAGGATGTCCGCCGAAATCCTCAGACTGCCAGGTCAGCAACAACCGCCATACGCCATAAAGAAGGCGGGGAGCTCGAAGCGCGCGCGCCTCTCCGAGGGATGGCGGCAATCTCGAAGCATCACTTCCTTCACCCGTTCCCCTTCTGGTTCCAGGCTCGGAAGTGGGGGGCTACTGTTACGGGGGAACTCAGCCACCATGCCCCACGTGACCGGCACGCGCGCCCAAGAAGACTACAGCTGCCCCTTGATCCAGTAACCCGACCCCGAGTCGGATATCTTCGGCTTCGCAGCCCGACCCCGAGTCGGCTGCCCCTTGATCCAGTAACCCGACCCCGAGTCGGATATCTTCGGCTTCGCAGCCCGACCCCGAGTCGGCTGCCCCTTGATCCAGCAGTCCGACCCCGAGTCGGATATCTTCGGCTTCGCAGCCCGACCCCGAGTCGGCTGCCCCTTGATCCAGCAGTCCGACCCCGAGTCGGCAATCTCTCGACAACGACAGGCTGTTCCCCTGAAGCACGCCGCGACCCACTGCTCCACTACTCCCTGCAACGGTCGTATCCGGCGCTGCTCCACGATCTCCTGTAACAGCCGTACAAAGCGGAGCTCCACTACGCCCTGTCATGGCCGTACCCAGCGCTACCCCACGACGCCCTGTAACGGCCATGTCAGTGGCAACTCCATCGTGCCACACGATGACCAACCCCCCAGAAGGACCCCCCAGCCTGGTATATATGCGGCTGGGGGGGAAGGGGGGGTAAGCAAGAACTTCCAGTGCATTCTCTTACTTGCTACTATTATCTCTCCTTCTCCTCCAATCTCCTCTGACTTAATCGTCGGAGGGCCCCCACTACCCCAGTGGTGGTGCGAGGCTTGCTTGCAGGTTTCCCGGTGGAAGGTGGAGCGCAATCAACACTAACCAAGACAACTCAGACGGAATCCCGTTCACACCGCTGTGCCAATCGTTCTCGGTTTGGACTACCAGCAACAGTTACTTCGGTCAATCTCTTTATGATACGTGGCGTCCCAAATTCCAAAAGGTCTCATCCTCACATGTGGGTTACGTTGGATGGCCCCAATACCCAGCTTTAAACTTTTTCGGTTTGGAAATCTAAGCACATCCTGACCCGGAGCCTAAATCCAGTGTGCATACTCGGCCGGTTTCATGTAAGGACCCATGGGCCATGGCCCTGATTTATATGGCTTTAAATCCAGTTTGTCGAATAGGGTCGGGCCGGGCCGATTGAAACATGGATATGCTTGGCCTCTAGGGGTAAAAATGGATCGTATAATATTCATCCAGTTTCATTTTCGTATCCAAATCTATTCGAATATGGATAGAAATTCGCACACGGCACATCCGACTAATATCCATATTAGTATCCATATTCATCAAAGAAAAATGAATATAAATATAAATAGACAACTATCTGATTTGTATCCGAATATTCGATTCTATTGGTAACTTTATTTAATTTTATATAACACTTATAAACTTTTAAAGAAAATAAATAACTATATTAACATGTTTTAAACTTAATTGATTATTTACTTAGTAATATTTTTGATTCTATGATTATAAAATTTAATTATTAAAATTTTATCCATATTTATATTCATGTCTGTCGTGCAGCGTCTGCACGACAGACATGAATATAAATATATATATATATATATATATAAAAGGCAAGTTGTTTTGTTGTTACTGTGACTCACTAGGTGTCAACAATAAGTGACTTAAACCGAGGCACAGCCTCACCATGGATGAAGACAATAGATACATTCCTCCAATATTGCCACCGATCATACGGGTTTTGCCAAGCTAAGATGCTCTCTCTGCTGCAAAGCTGGCCTTTTTACAAATAACAAACAAACCCGGCCGTTTTACTCTCTCTCTCTCTCTCTCCATCTCCCTCTGTGGCCCCCCACCACCCTAGGCAAATATCACACCCACCCACCTCCGTAGGCAAAGCCTACACCATTTTGTCACGGCTCTTGCATTGGACCGCAAAGAGATGCCGAGATCTCTCTCTCTCCCATCCAAAGAGACAAGCCTTTTATTCATCAAATCCATCTGGGACCCAAGCTGTGGTGAAAAGTGAGCTATGGCCTTTCCATGTGAGCACCAACATGTCTTCTTCTTTCTTCATACCCCAACCACTTGCATGCTCATCCAAAAGAAGCTTCGCCTCCTTCACCGTCTCCTCATCAAACGGAATGCTTTGAATTCTTGCTCTCTTCATTCGTTGCATGAACCGAACACCGGACTCCGACCTCTCTATCCTTTGCCCCCCCTCAAACCCTATGATATTCTCGATCTTCTGCCCGACATCGGCCTCGTACTCCGTCTTCTGGGGACAGTCCTTGGCAAGAAGGTCTCGAGGGCATCAAATGGTATCCATAGATAGTTGAAGACTTGAAGCATGCCATGATCCTCGAGGTGAGGCTCGGGGAGTCCAAGTCCGAGTCCTCATCGGTCACCGTCACAATCCGAGGACCGAGTCCGCGTATGAAGCCCAAGAACCCATCTCTCGATGACGGGTCCCTGGCAGTGCCCCCTGACTCCTCTGGCAATTCACGACCTGGGTCTCATCGTCCCTGAGCCCCAGCGATGAAGGATCCATCTTGTTTCTACTCTGCGATCATATCCTCCGTCCGCCACCAATGGCAGAGCTCTAAATATGCAGTAAAGTACTGCCCCTGCGAGGAAGACAGCGGAAGGGGACAGATGAGGTTTCTGGAGTTCGTTCCCTGCGGCCGTCCAGCCGCGTTACCGGAGGACTCTCCGCCGAGAACGCGGCGGACGGAGGAGAAGGCGGAGGCACCGCCGCTCTCCCCGACGACCTGCGCCTACCCTGATAAGCGCCGGCGGAGACCCTCCGACGGGACGGCTTCGCCATCATGGCGGCCGGCGGCCGTTGCTCGTCGCGATCTCCGAGGACGGCACCCAGGCTGCGACGGCGCCGGTGGCCGCGAAGGGTGGGAATCGAGGCTGTGGGTCGTGGACGAGGAGTGCCAAATCAACGGGGAGGATTCTCCCTCGCAAGGAGCGGGCGATGCCGCCGAGTGGGTCTTCTGGCTCCGGATCGAAGAGGATCCGGCAGGGTGGAGTCGTCTTCATTTCTCAAGTAGGAGTTAATAATAGGGCGTCACTAAGATTGGGCGAAAGATCAGATTAGTTATAGTCCCACATTGATTAATAAGAAAGGTGCCACATTTTGGGCTCAAGCCGTTGGGCTGTGATTCCCCACTCCTATTTTAGCAGTAGATGGCTTGGAAATGTTAATAATGGCGGCTGATTCAGAGTCCATGTTGGAGTCTATACTCAAAGCGGAGCGATAGTGGCACTTCCAGATGCTGAAATCTATGCTGTATAAGTTGGCAGGCCAATCATCTTCTTTAATTCACTTATTGAAGTTATGTTTGGCATGATCCTCTGACGTTCGTGGGATCGGTATAAAACTTCTCTATCAAGTGAATAAACAAAAAATCAAATAAATTTTTTGATTTATCAGGCACTATGGAGTTCCCACAGTCGTGCCTGCATTTGCTCCGATTCCCTTCTTGTTCTGAAGCTCTCCACCAGTCCATGCGCGAAGAATTAGAAGCAAGAAGTATCTTGCCATGTTGACGACGATGGAAATTTGTGATTTGATCTGTTGTTTCACAGTAGTTGCATATTTATAGTCCTTCTGTACATTGTTCCATTGTTTTAAAAACCTATTTTTATTTATCTATTTGCTTATCATGTAATGTTGAAGTTTTAACTGCTTGGAATTCCTTGACGGCAAGCATGATTTCAAACCCTTCAGTTCAGACGGCATGGCTCGAGGGAGATGGAGAGTACTGCAGAATGAAAATTTAATTATTTTCAATATCTTCTTTAGAATAATAAATTTGCCAAAATTTCTATAGTTTTTGACGGCTTAACATAATTACCTTCAGACCTCGAAAATACTAGTACGAATAACTGGCTTGAAGTGGAAATCATACGTTCAAGGTCAAACTAATGACTAAAGCTTTTCTTTGTCCATATGTCTGAGGAAAATCACCTTGGAAAATCAGTTTGACAAGAGATTTCTGTTTTTCTGTAGTTAGTAGACCACCAAACTATTATTAAACTAAACAAAGAGTGCATCTTGTGTCGCCTAGGAAGACTCGAGTGTGACGCATAAATGGGCTCAATGGAACAGATAAGCGACCATAAGTGCCTGAAGCTATTTTACATATTCAGTAACATAATGCTGAACAAAACCCTGCCATATTTTGAGCAAATACATTATTCTGCACCATAAATGCCGCAGTAGCCTCTAGTGATGGCCAGCTAATCAAAAGACCAGGTGAAGAAAGCAGAACTAGCATGTATTTTGATTTGCAAACATTAATAGAGAAGACAGACACTACCAAAAAGGCTAATATCAACAAAATATTTCAAGCATGGATTCAGACAATGTGATACAATGTTATCTGATTACGATATAGTTAATAGGCAACTAACAACAATAGAAACAACGGCCATTTTCAATGTTATGTTCCATAGTAGTCAATAGGCTGCGACCTGACTCGCGTCCTGACTCGAGGCATTTTGCTCCCGAACCCGTATCATGACTCAGACTGCTCCCAACACTAAATTATTTATAATATTAAATTAAATGCAAGCTAATGTATCCAAACAAAAATATTAATATTTTGTTAAAAAAATTGTCCAAAAATATAAATTCACAAACCTGCTCGAACGTTGGGTTCCAATTTAGCCAACATACTAGAATTCAAATTCTTGACAAGGCCCTTCAAATCTTTGTACAAGTCTCCATAATTATCCGTCTGATTTTCATCATCGGACAGGTAATTCTTCACCCTTCAAATATGTTACAACTAAACAAAATTAAAAATTCAACCAGAAAACCAAATAAGTTATAATCCATTGAAAATCTTAAAAAAAATAATACCTGATTGGTAAGTATAATGGTTCTTCTTCTGTCGCTCAAGGTTCAAGCAATCAATCATAAGAAACTCTCCGATCACCGTGCACCTCACCAAAAAATTCCTTTTCTGACCCATCTCGATCGTGAGGTCCAGGAAATCATAGCTGCCCACCAGCTCGTCCCACCCCTCGATCCCCACCTCTTCCCCACCTAAAATTTATCCAAAAAAAATAAAGAATCAATTTTTTCGTTCAAGATCTTAGTTAAGTTGAACGGGATCGAAGGACCGTGTTTCCCAATTTTGCAATTTTTTTTTTAAAAAAAAGAAACAAACGATTTTTCGGTTCAAGAGTTCAAAGAGAGACGCACCGATTGGAGGATTATCAGATAGGGCGTTCTTGCCGGTGGCGTTGAGGAAGAAGCCGGCTGCGAGGAAGGAGGCATGGGCGGCGAAGGCGACCTTGTCGTGGGGGCTACGGAAGGATGGGCGGGAAGCCCTGATGACCGTCAGTACCATCTTCTCCGTAGCCATCTCCTTGTTCTTGCTCTGTTAGGGTTTCGATTATCCTCTTTTCTAGGATTGTTGGGTGGACGGGATTTCTTGAGGCTTGCCGTGGAAACTCGGGAGCATCTGAAATCCCAGCATCAGAAGAAGTTATGAAATCCCAGCATCTGAAATCACGGTCGTGGCCGATCGTGCTGGTGCCGAATCGTCGACCGCAACAGGTTAGTTCGCCCCCTATCCCCATGATTACTCGTCTGATTTTCATGATCGGACAGGTAATCCTTCACCCTTGCAACCAAACAAAATTAAAAATCCAACCCGGAAACTGAAAATCTTAAACAAAATAATACTTGATTGGTAGGTAGAATGGTTCCTTCTGCTTTCCCTCAAGCTTCAAGCCATAAATCGCAAGGATATCTCCGATCACCAGGCACCCCACCAAGAAATTCTTTTTCTGACGCTTCTCGGTCGTGGAGTACAACAAACCATAGCTGCCCACCAGCTTCTCCCACCCCTCGATCCCCACCTCTTCCCCACCTAAAATTTATCCAGAAAAAAATTAAGAACCATTTTTTTTGGTTCAAGATTCTAGTTGAGTTGAACGGGATCCAAGGACCGTGTTTCCCAATTTCCCTATTAAAAAAAAAAAAGAAACACACGATGTTTCGGTTCAAGAGTCAAGCTTTAAGAAGTATGGGATCAAAGAGAGACGCACCGATCGGAGGATTATCGGATAAGGCATTCTTGCCGGTGGCGGTGAGGAAGAAGCCGGCAGCGAGGAAGGAGGCATGGACGGCGAAGGCGACCTTGTCGTGGGGGTTACCACACTCTCTGTAGTCATCTCCTCGTTCTTGCTCTGTTAGGTTTCGATTATCCCCTGGGTGGACGGGATTTCTTGAGGCAAACTTCACTGTGGAAGTTCACCCTCCAAGAATCCTAGAAAAGGGGATAATCGAAACCCTAACAGAGCAAGAACGAGGAGAAGGCTACGGAAAGGAAGGAGAAGGCGGTGATCGCTAAGAGTCTGGGGAGGCGTCTGCCGGCGGAACTGGTGGCTCGGGAGATCAGAGGGCGGGCCAAACTCCAGCACCCGGTGGATGTCCTCCCAATGGCAGAGGGCCTCATGACGATCAGGTTCGGGACCGGAGAGGAGCAGGCGACGGTGCTGGCGACTGGCCCGTGGGTGGTGGCGGACCAGCTTCTGGCAATGGAGGAGTGGCAGGCTGATTTCACCCCGGGAACCCAGACGGTGAGCCGGACAATGGTCTGGGTCCGGCTACCGGGTCTCCCCCTGGAATACTGGGATAGGGCCGCTATCTTCGAGATCGTGGCGGCGGCGGGGCGGCCGGTGGAGCTCGACGGCGTCTCCAACGAGTGGCGGCGGATCGGGTACGCCCGGGTGCGGGTGGAGGTCGACGCCGGTAAGCCCTTGGTACCTGGTTCTTTTGTTCAGGGAAGTCTGAAGAGATTTTGGCAGGCCTTCTCCTACGAAGACCTGCCAAGTCTCTTTTTCCTCTGCGCCCGCATCGGGCACGCAGCGAGCGAATGCCGGCTCCATGGGTCGGAAAAGAAGATGGATCCGGCAGCTGCCGGAGAGGGGTTTCGCTCTATCTGGTTCATTTAACTGATCTTGAAATGAATTCATGGATTCCCCGTGTTTTTCTCAAACAGGAAAAAAATAGCTTTCTTTATATGCCACTACAAAAGAAATAGGTTTCCTAACAAGTAAACTCAAAATAAAAATAATATAGTGAAATTTATTATGCCTATTGCGACCATTTCTCATTTAGGATATGCTCTCGTCCCAAAAGAAAATCTATCTGGTTCTTTAATTAGTCATACAATAACTCCATAAACGTTTCTCACAAAAAGTCCATAAACAATTCACCTCTCTCTCTCCAGTATAAAAGGTGGTATTAGCAGTCAAATTAGAAAGCAAGGCAGCCCAATTTTCAGTACTGAAACACTGAGTTGCTAAAATATGCAGAAGAAAAGGAAAACTGATAAAACCACCTTTAAATAAAAAACTTTTGTTTTTGAGAAGAATGACCAAATAAATTATAAAATTTCACTATGTATAGCTGTAATTCATACTTATAATCTACAACTTTGGAGTGGGTATAATTTGTTCAAACAACGCCAGTATTCATATATAAAAAAAAGACACAAAATCTCAGTATTTACTCACTTCAACTCTTTGCCTAGTGACACGAATATAGCAGAAAACCGCGGCAAAAATTGCAGTTGCAAGCCCAGCAAGTATAATTTCTCCACCAGCAATCGACTTATCAAATGCACTGCGGCACTTCCGATTTTGTAAATTCTCCGGCGCACCCGCAAGTACTACCTCTGAATCATTTGGAGACAAACTGGAGGAAGGGGGCTTGGCCGCAGAGGAGCCAATGAGCTCGACGGCATCAGCTCGGACTACCACCGGAGAAGGCCGAGCCATTGCAACAGTGGCAAAGATATCAGCCACTACCAATAGAAAGAGCATCAAGCGAGCCATGAATAGAGATATGATTGACCCAGAAGACTTCGATATAGAGAGTGGAGAGTTTCTGGAGGCCTCTCAACTCCAGTTTGGGGACTTTTCTGGATGAGAATGAAGCTCCTGGACTGAAAGGGGGCTATGGTGTGAGACAAGTTTGTGGCCTTTATAAGGTCAGGTTGCCGGCCATTAGGTAAACTTTTTTATTTAATATATCTGAGCCTTTCCGCCTTTCCCTGTATTCCATTAATACAAGACAAGGGAACACTTT
The DNA here is from genome assembly GCF_009389715.1 of Phoenix dactylifera. NCBI lineage: Eukaryota > Viridiplantae > Streptophyta > Magnoliopsida > Arecales > Arecaceae > Phoenix > Phoenix dactylifera. The sequence goes on along the minus strand of NC_052395.1, from coordinate 23,569,818 downwards.
CGAGCGGTGGGTAGCGGCAGTTCGCAGCCTTGAATTTTTTTTTGGTTTTTGGCAACTGGTTGTCTCATATATTTGCTTTGTGTAATAGGGAAGGGAGGTGACTCTTGCGTTGCCTGCATGTAAGGAGCCCATTTAGATTTGGGAGAGTGACACCGGTTCCGGTTGTCATGGAAGATGACAACGAAACACAGCTAGACTAGAGCTGATCACAGGTCTTCTGGCCCGTCCAGCTTGGTCCGAAATTTTTCGAGCTTGGGCATTAAAAAAAGGTCCATGGGTCGGACCTGGGCAAGAAAAGCGGCCCCACCAAAAAAATCGGGTCGGACCTGATCGGGCCATTTTGGCCCATTTTCAGATTCCAAACAAAAAAAATCGGACATGTCGGGCCGGGCCTATTGGGTCGGGCCGGATTAGACGGGCTTAGAACCAGATTTATGAAGTTGGGTCGGGCCTGAACAAAAATTTAAGTCCGACAGTCGGGCAGGGCCGGATCTGGGCATAGCCATCGGGCCTAATTTCTACTGTAGAGTCCGGCCCGAGCCGGCCCGGGTTTTGATAAGCTCTCTAGACTTTCTCGAGAAGAGTAGAGAAATCCTGACAGAAGGATATTAGGTAAGGACTTTCTTGGAAGGCGAAGATTTAACACAAGATGACTGATTTGGCCTTGAGATTTTAACATACTTCGATATATGGTGGACAATTGCCTGTAGTCCTGCCTGCAGTATCAATGACTTAGCAGCGAGGAAATTGATGTTCAATGGAGAATGCTGCTGTTGGATTACTAAGATTTACCGTCTGTAGTTTTCTATAATTGTGGGTAAAACCATCAATTACTGAGTTTCTGATGACACTTGAATCCTGTAACCAGTCCACGTCCTCAGGTAGATATCGGAAGCCATTGATACTGATCCTCTCATTTGAACAACTGACCCCTTTTTTTTTTGGCTTGAGCAAAATACAAGCGACCCTTCTATGTTGCAGGTTCCTCTGGAAATTTCCTAGCAACCATGCCAAGATTCCAAACTGATGCGCCCCTTCAGCTATTAAAAAATATCCTAAATTTCTATTACTGCCTTGTGTTTTATGCTAGGTAATTACAGTCAAAGAGATGCGTAATTCTTTAAATTCTGGCATAGCTTCTGCTGAAGCCTGAAGGGAAGAGCTAATAAACTGTATGTGCTAATGCTTCTTTTCTATATGAAAAGAGATCGGGAGACATGAGAGAACAAGCTCTCTCATCTACGCTTTTCGGATGGGAAGCAATGTGTTTTAATAATCTAGGTTGCAGAGGCGAAACCACCACAACCACATCGACAGATCCAAAATATCATATACTGTCGGCGTTGTTATTTGTTTTATGTGACCGAAGTTTCTACCTACGAGCATCATTTAGCCCTGCACTTTGGGAAAAACAATCCCCTCGTGTCGTTGAATTGTCCATGAACTTGGATCCTTTTCTATAAAATTTTGCTGCTTTCAATGGAATCTTCGGCTTTGTTTAATTTTACTGGAAGAATGCGTCATGTGATGTCTACTAGATCGGCAGCATAGGCTTTCACGACTCTCAAGGAAAGGCCGTTTCTGCTTCAATTGACCAGCTTGCCTTTTTGTATCTCTCTGCATGGTCGTTGTTATTCTAATCGACAGTCGTGTGGTTGAACAGCCTCTACCAACCGTGCCAGTTATATTCACAGTGGATCATATATACCCGCTGAGGAAGACCACAGCTTGTGATCAAGGTATCAAATTGGAATTAAAACATTACATCTACTACTAACTAGGCCTGAACATGGAAGATTCTTCTTGTTGTCCAATCTTTTATTATAGCTCTCATGCAACTTTGTTTAAAATCCAATACGATATGGGCTGTCTTCACCAAAAACGAACTCTGTACAAAATTATTTATCTGTAAGAGGTCATCCTTCAGTATCCATTTGTTTATACACATTGTTTCCCAACTTATATACCTGCCGGCCATGAAGAGACCATCATATAGAAAATGGTAGTACCTTAGCCACCTGCTCTCTTAATATTTGATTACATTTGATCATGAATATGAAGTGATATCGGTGCCTGGTAGTTGGCTTCACCTTGGCCTCATTATTGTCACGTCAGAAAGAATCTTGTCATGCTAATTCTATGCTACCGTTTGATCCGATCGGAAAAAAAAAAAAAACCTAAACCCGCTTAACTTAAAACGAGCCTAAATAATAGAATTTTGGTCCAATTCAACCTCTTAAGAGGTTGGTAGATCTCGAAAAATTATCTAATTTCAAAAAAAAAACATCTCAATCGGACATCGTGTAACTAAATTATGATATCTAGAAGCTTGACCTGCAAAGCTTTCTGATGTGGCGGATTTTGCTCATGGGTCTTATCCAACCCTATTCGTAGTAGTCAAAATGGCCCAATCGAGTCTGGAGACCTTTCTGGATCACTGTTTGAGGGTCAACTCTATTGCAATTTTAATCCATGCTTATGGATTGGTTGAGTGTATGATTGTGAGCCTAGTGGATATCTAAGAAAATTGCTTTGTTTGAGCCCAGAATGAAAGCGAAACTGAGAAACCATTCTTTAACTAGAATACCTTCACCCATCATTCACGCTTCCTTTCTTTTTAAGGAAAAATCATCAGCACTGCAGCACGTATACTAAAATTACTTGCAAACAAGTTGTTTGTGAGGTGACACCCCCAAGGCTCTTGATCAGTCTGAAAAGCCTAAAAGAGACCAAGCTAATATGAATTACAATCGCATAATCCAGTACCAAGCTTCTTTAACCAATTTTTGAGCATGAGAGTTCACCAATGTAAATTCAAAAATGATTTTCTTTCTTGAATTTAGCTTCAAACGAGTGCTTACATGCATGAAATGGACATGATCAAGTAATAGCTTTGGAGTAGTTGTTCGATTCAGCCTGAATCTAATCTTCTACACAGATTTCTGGACTTATAATTAAAATTATGCAAAACTATAGTGGAATGATACAAAATAGATTTAAAAAATGTCTTCCTGCCACAACCATAACTAATGATTAAATCTTTTCCACATAGTTTCACTCTCATTCTCTCTTCTGCCGAAACTAATAAGGGACAATCAAAGGCTATGGATTGCCCATTGGCTGGAGAGTGCAAAGCTTCCCATGATATCCATGTCTTTTAGTTAGCACAGCAGATGCCTGATTAAGTGAAATATAGTTGATATTTTTTTAATTCATTTCTTTTTCTAATATCCTTGGTGGGCAAGGATTCTCTGAGTCAGCCAAAAGCACAGGCTCGAAATTCACTGACCAATTTAACCCCATCTTACAGAAGTTCCGCAGTTTTGTCGATAATATCAAACTGACATCAAAGATGGCAACAAATTCTGGAAGCTGTTAACCACATATAGCAATTGAATGAGGAAGAGCCAAGAGAAAGTTCTGGATTGATGAACTACAGGAGAAAATTGACAAGCTACTAGCCTGCATAACTCTTTAAGTTCATGTTGTATCTTTTGCGAAAAATGATTGATCTTCTTTTGCGACGTCGCAATCAGATCATGATCTGCACAGATGTTAAAACACTCCGAAACTTTCTATTCATCGTCTGCACAGATCTTGAAGCAACTATTGCGCGATCCAATGGTTGATTCATGTGAAGGAAAATAAATTCTTCTTTCGCGCGAAAGATACAACCCTAACTCTTTCGTCCATTTTAGTTTTTTCGATATGTTGCTCCTGGCTTCTCAGCTCTTAAGCCCGAGAGAGTAGAAATGTAGCCAAACATGGAAAATATAACCAGTATCACTAGAGAAATTCAAAATCTCTATACAGCATACATATTTTCACTTTACATTTCATATATTCACCAGAGAAATTGCTCTCTTAATTAAATGACAAGTTGTTATTTGAGCGCAACAGCCCTCAAAGGATTACATTGCCTTGGTTGTTGACCTCGGCTCTTTCTCTTTTCTTCCTTCTCAGAATTATACACTTGACTGACCTAATTAACAATCATATTTTGTCAGCAAGAAGTTGTTTCTCTTGAGTGATATAAAATAGACTAAAAAAGTTGTTTAGAAAAGATTAAATTAAGGTTTCAAATTTCTCTTCAGTGAAAAATCAACTATCCACCATCTCATCCTTTTCAACTCCAAAGAATTGGATGTTTAAAACTACGAATCTTCCATGCAAATCATGGTGGTTGGATACAACTCTCTCATTCAGAATGAGTCATTCAAATCATTCAATCTGTGTCACAAGAATTCATGCCCTGGTAGCATGCACCTCTTGAAGCTCATACACGTTGGAAATCAAGCTGCATGGCTCCAATTAGGTCAGCTTTGGTTGAGCTTTCTTCCTATTGGTTAGGCAAAGAGGTTTTTTTACCCCTTTTAATTAGGGTTGAGAAATCCAGGTCTAAATTAGCATGAGGGCAAGACACAAACCTAGGTTCTGGTACCAATTCTTAGATATTTTATCTGAAATATGAGTTACACTCACTATTGATTTTGGTCTAGTTAAATAAATATCAAGTTAGTTCAAGATAGATCCGATTGGGTCAAGTAATTTTAAGACATTTGTGCCAAGTTAAGTTAGAACGAGCTGGATCAAGTCTAGTTAGAAATAATTTGTATAGATTGAGCTTGGACTAATTATCGCTCATTAGGCACACTTTTATTCTTAGATTGTGTTTTGAGATTTTTAATTTCAAAGCTATAAATTTTTAATATAATTTTTTGAAGTTGAAAGTTAAGATTTTTAAATATTGGTTGTTAAAAAAAAGAAAAATGCATAAATCAAATTTTCAAAAAGATTTCATTGCATGGTTAAACATCTTTTATCATAAACTCTTAATTATAATTTCAAAATCATATAAGATCATAAAGTGTCCAAATACAACTAGAGCCCAATGCACCTTTAATATCTCTCATTTCTCTAACTTGATTTCACATGAAAAAAATGGTTTTCTCTTCCATTAGGGCTGAAATTAAATCAGATGTGTACCAAATACTAGTATATCCATATTCATATTTGTTTTGTTTGACAAATATATATATATGGATATGAATGTTAGTTGGATGCACAAATTTATATTTATATTTGTTTTAAATAGATACATATACAAATCAAATACCAAAAGTATAAATATAAATATAGATATAAATCGGATAATTGAACTTGATAATCATAAAATCAAATATATTATTAGGTGGATGACCAATCAAGTTAATAGAATATTAATGCGGTTATTTATTTTTTAAAAAAGTTTATAAATATTATATAAAATTAAATAAAATTACAAATGAAATACGAATGGAATAGTTATTTATCCATATTTATATTTATTTTTTTAATAAATATAAATACAAATATAAATACTAGATGCTCAAATATCTATTTATATTTAAATATATTTGGATACGAAAATATAAATATCTATTTATATTTAAATATATTTGAATAATATTAACCGGTCGACTTTCATCCCTATATTTCGCTGCTATTCCCCTCTCCGGTATCCATGATCGGCTTTCCCTATTTCCATCTCTTCGAATGCCTCTTCGGATGGTCGCAACTTTTCAAAATACAAGGGTGTCTTGAACCACTCTTTCTCCACGCAACCTCCATATCTTTATAGGTTTCGTACGCGTGAATCTTTCTGTGTTTCTCCCCGTTCCTCCGGTCTCTTTCCCGTCTCGTAGGCTAGGATTGAAGAGTTTGAGGGGGTGAGATGGGAGGAGGAGTTATGAGAACCGCTGCGAAGGCGGTCGTAGTCGGCGGCTACCGAACGGCCGTGGACGCGGCGGCGGCGGCCCGGAGGGCTTCCAGCCCGTCCACCGCCACCGTCGCCGCCACGGCGCCGGCGGCCGAGGGGGCGTCATTGGTTTCCATCCTTTCGCTCGAGAACGATCGGACTGGTGTGCCGGTAGTCCCCGGGATCCAGCTCCCGGCGTGGGGGATCGACGATTGGGTCTTCGCTGGGGAGGAGGAGGATCTCCTCGATTCGCTGCATCCGGCGCCCAGGCTCGTGTTTGGGCCTGTCCCGACCCTGGAGGAGGCCAAGGCGGCGACCGCGGAACTAAAAGATGCCGTCGAGAAGTGAGCTCTAAGTTCCTCTTTCTTTAATACCTTTTCTCTACCGTTTAATTCGTAATAGTTCTTTTGATCCTCTTTCTTAATATCTTTACTTCTCTATAGTTAATTCATAATAATTCTGTTGACGATGTCTTAAAGATTCTCTTGGAACAATAAAATGACTCTAAACCATGCCCCATGTCAAATGATTTGATTTTTCAAATTAAAAAAAAATGGTTCCTTTTTTTTGATGGGGTGGTGGCTGTAGCTTACAGATTATTTTTCTTTTATCGGTACCTACATGATCTTTTATACTAATTTTTCTGATATAATTTTGCAGTACATTATGGTATTCTTGATTGTGGTAATGATCACTCAAGAGTGGATTATATAGAAGCAACTTTTTGTTTAGAACCGCTCCGTGAAGTCCAAAGATGCGGAATTTAGGTTTTCAGAAAGGATCTTAGTTTTCCATCTTTCTAGGAAAATATATTGCAGTTAGTATATGATTACAAATGGGATTATTCTAACAGTTGGTTTTGAGTAGTTGGTGGAAGGTAGTTATTCTTGGAATCTATATATGTGCCAGGGCAATAGGTTTGTCATTGTCTGTTATTTCTGTAGCCGATACAGTTGTAAGGGTTTGTTCTATCCTCTGAAGAAGTTTGCTCTTCCCTCTGTACCACTTGAGAACTTGCTTATAGGGAATTGTTGGAAATTTGATCTTTAGAAGAGGATTGGAATTGCATGGGTAATAGATAGCATAAATGATGTGTATAACTTCTTAACGGCCGGTTGAAGTACATACCATGTTGCGTATTTGGGTACTTTATAGAAACAAGAGTTTTGGAATCATTATTTGGTCAAACAAGGTATGAAGACTCATATAGCTTGAGTTGAAACTTATCAAGTTAAAAAGTTGTCTTGTTTTACTGATCATGTTCAAAGTTTGCTTATTTCTTGTTATAGATAGAGTTATTATTTTGTATTATGGTGTTCTTTTGTGAAGGCAAGTTCTGCATTTACCATTGTATTTACTAACTTTCAAAGTATTGTCTCATTCTTTTTTTTTCTTTGTTTAAAAATTGCAATACATTATTACCTTTGTTCTTGAGCAATAAACCCCCTCATCACACTCTCATGTCAAACCCCCAAAAACACATGCTTGCAACATGCGCCCCCTTTTTGGGTTGAAAATATGGGTATTATTACTTATGTGTGTATTTATATGTGAATTCTCTTATTCAATAATTGGACATGGATACATTATACAAAATGAGAAGGGACCTTTACTACTTGATATTGGTAAATTTAGTTGGATATCATGCCAAGTTGCTAAATTTTACTTAATAATGATATTTTTTATAGGGTATACTTCTCTTCTAGCACCACTTGTGATTCCACAGTGGGTGGTCTGGGAGCCAGCCTACAAAGTCCTGTGTGCTTGGAGGGGTCAGAAACCAAAGGTTGCACCATGAGCAAAAATTCAACACTTTTCTCAACGCCTAATCATGTCATTCAGATGTTTTCCTTGCTACAAGGGAACCCTGAAGCTCAGGTTCCAACTTCACTCATGCCTTCAATTTCTAGGAATTTTGATGTTTTAGATTTGCATTTTTTAGCCTTAATGATCATTATAAAACATACATCTCATCAATGAATATATTCTTTCGTAAAATCACAAATCCATAATTTGCATTTTGCTATCTAATATGAACACCGATCAAGTGCTCTGTGCAGGCATTGATCTTTATTCCAGCATGTGCACATTTTACTTTGTCATGTTGACTTTTCTGATTACTTGCTCTCTCTCTCTCTCTCTCTCTCTCTCTCTCTCTCTCTCTCTCTCTCTCTCTCTCTCTCTCTCTCTCTCTCTCTCTCTCTCTCTCTCTCTTTATGTTAAAATTCTAAATCAGTTGTTAAAAATATTTATAGAATGAAGTACCTTTGGGTCATCAGACTACATGGTTGCTTCTTTCTTGCATAAACATGCAAGTCAGATACTGCCACCGCAAGCATGTCCATTTGGCTTTAATCTACGATAATGTCATCTTATTAAATTAAATTAAAGTTTGATTCTAATTGGGTTCTACTGGTAATCCTGAAATTCTCCTTGTCTGATGACGTTTTTTTTCTGTGTTCTAATATTATTTTACTTGTTATTCATCATATCTTAGCAAGAGATCTCTTCATTTTCCAACTGTCTTGGTCTGCTGTGCAGAATGTTGTTGCGTCAATTGCCTCTGATGAAAATGTCTGGAATGCTGTGATGAACAATCCTAAAGTTAAAGAGTTCTACAAGACTCAACAGTCCGGTAAGCATCATTCTGTCTAGTTAACATTCATATGTTCTGTTTCAGTTGATTACATTTATAGGTGGTCTGAAATCTATCAGTGGTTTCTGCTGCAGTAGTTCTCCCTTCTGAAACAGTTGTAGAGTCAAGCGAATCTCCAGAAAGCTCTGAAGCTCATCCTTCACGGGACTCCTATCAAAGCTCAAGGACTAGGTTCATGGATTTTATGCAGAACTTCAAATTGAAGGTGTCAAAGATGGTTGCCAATCTGTCCGATTTTCTTCAAAATTACATGGGCACTTCAACTGGGAGTCATTGCAACTCTTCTGCAGATGTGGTTCAAAAATCATTTGTTGCATTGGCAATCGCAACGATTTTGGTGATTCTGCTTAAGAGAGGATAAATCAAAACAACACTGTTGGAAATATCACCAGTTTCTTTTTTATAGAAAAAAAGAGGAGGGGTGGGGGGTGGGGAGCTTCTAGCTGCTAGAAGAGTAGGTACATGGAAGATTTTGTATGGTTGACATAGTTTTGGGTCCTATATGTGCTTAATATTGCTAAGGTTGGATGCTTTTGGTGCTTTATGATTGAAAGGTGGTCCTTATAAGGTAACATTTGTATATATCACCCACCTTAAGTATGTGGGATACTCCTTTGATAGTGAAAGTTCTGTTTGTGGTTATGGCATTTGTGTTCCGATGAGCATTATCACCTGAAACAGATCTTTGCCGATAGGAATGTTGGAATTTCTTTTTAAAGTGGACTTTCATTGATTATGGATAGATTTTAATTTGATTTGTTGCGTAATATAGGCTAAGTTATCATCTGAATGAATATTAAAAAGCTCATAATTAATTTGTGATCATATGGTTATTTTGGGCTTTGTTGTCTTAGTCATGTGGTGTAGTGAGCATTGGTGTAGGCCTAATTTAGTTAATGGGCTCTGTTAATGGTCGACCCATTAACATTACTAATTGTGCTGGGTCTCCACTCCACTCCTAAATATATCTGCCTTTAGAAAAATTCTAGGGTATCAAGATCTCTACCTTCCTAAAGGGCACTTATCTCATTGAGGAGACAGGCATAAAACAGGAGATGGAGAGAAAGATCTACTCTATTTTGTGTTTCTTCTTTCACAGGACTTTGCTGCATCGATCATCAATGGCTATTCAGGACTCTCAAGGTACGCTTTGATCTATTCTAGTTTGATTTATATTTATATTTTCTGTTCTAATCTTCTGCATGGTGTCCATAAAATCCAACAAGGAATCCATGATTTTGTTTAATAAGGAAATGATGAGACAATATAAAATTCTAAATATTGATAGATTAGCAAACTTTGTTTGTTTTTTTTCCCCTGATTCATAGATTTTATGATTTATTCAACAACAATTCCCATTTAAAACGAAAATTTTTGGTGATTTGTCTAGATATATTTATCAACCAATATCCATGAACTGGTTCACTATCACTTATACACAACTAATATTAAGCCCTGTTTAGATGTCAGAACTAGTAGAACCAAGTATGAAAATCCAGCTTACCTAGAGAGTAGATGAGGATTAAGATCTCGTGGACTATACCTCAAAGTTGAGAATACCAAATTCTCTTTGAGGGGTGAATTCCAATTCCAGTATTTGTGATATCCGGCCCATATTAGACTGAAGTTGGCAAGCCCGACCGATTTCTGCATAACAATATAAAAAACCAGAGAGAGGGGGGTGGGCGGGGGTGGTGGGAGAGATCGGAATAGGGGATCGCGACCCCCGCTCAAGTGTCCATTTTGGAGGATAAGGACGCCGCCGCGAGCTTCTCGAGACTGGTATGAATGATCGGCGGCCGTTGGGGGCCAGTGCAACCAGTAAACTGTCGGCCTCATCTGCCATTAAGCCATGATCATTCGGAAGCTTTTAGATCCCTTCGTCCCTTGCGACGGATTACCACCGAGATCCTCCCCGCTTTCTCCCTTCTTCTTCCTCAACTCCGATGGCCGGCATGCCATCCCAACTAAGCACTGCCGCCCGAAGTTCCCTCCTCCTTTCTCTATTTTTCTTCGTTGCTTTGTTTTTCTATTTCGAGACCTATCTCAATGGGATCCATCAGAATCCACCACTATAGTCGACAGACATCTGCCATGCCATTGTCGATGAGCTCCCTTCCTCCTTTCCTCTTCCTCCTTCAAGCTTAGCCCTGCTTGGTTTTAACTTCTAAATCATCACGAGGCTTTGATTTGACCTGTTCACATATCGTCACCATTTTCAGCCGTGGTTGAGGTCCTTGGTCGCTGCCGTCGAGGCGCTACAGCGGGCTCCACCATGCTTGGTCCTCTTCTCTCCTCTTTCCTCTTCTTCTCGTTTTCTTCTTCTTCTTATTTCTTCTTTTCTTCCCATTCTGTTCTTATTTATTTATTAATTAAAAAAAAAAGCTGATTCCTCTTTTAGCTTGTGGATTAGATGCAAGGATGACCCTACCAGATTACTGATTGAATCTAGACCGGTTGAATTCACCTTGTTCGGACCCACCTAGGCAGTTGGGCACTATCACCTAATCGACTTTGCTTTTTTTTCATCCGAATTTCCATACGAGGATGAATCTCTAATAGCATTTTAATTTTCAACTTTGCTTAGCTTTTAATATATTGATACAAATTAATTTTATTTTAATAATATTAAAGCAGACGAATCTGATCCGTTTAACTGGAGTGAAATTTTGAAATGTTAAAAAAATAAGTAATCTAATGCTTCAGAGTATGTTTTTTGATTTTTGATAAAGTGATAATTAGTTTATTATATTTAATTGTGATATTTATTATATACTTGATTAAATAGGTTGGGCATATTATTATTACAATAGTAACTTTTTTTTAAAATAGAGAAAAGAAGAAGAAGAAGATTGCTCGGGATTTAGAAAAGTGTGCTAGATCTTCTAAAAATATTTACAATTATTGAAGTTCTAGACTATTTAGACTAGTGTAATTAGAACATCATATTTGATTTGAATCAATAATAATTAGTTAGCATATTTCGACTTACATCACTTTTGAAACAATTGATTATAAGAATAATTTATTTTAGATCATGATTAAATTAATTTTCAAAAATTAAAAAATTATTATTAATTTAGAATTATGATATGATCTGTAATTTTGCATGCTTGTATAATTCACTGTACTTTTGCATGCTTGTATAATTCGTTGCCATACAACATCTGTTGGCGTGAATTCTCATGGGTTAAAAGAACACTCGACATTTCATGCCATTTTGAGATGCCAGGATGTAACCAAACTCGGATGCCCAGGATAAGTTCTCCATATAAGCAAATTTTCAGGTGAGAAAAGCCAGCCAAGTTACAATTTCCAGTGCTCACATTCTTTTGGGGACTCCATGGGCCAGAGTTCTATTAATATAAAAAAAACTTCCACTCGTGCACTACGGGGCATCCAAAAAAAACGTAGGATATGATACGACGGGACTGCTTCACTAGCACTTGTACTCGTATGATAATATGAACTAATGATGTAATGTATTGAGCCAGATAATTACAAAATTAACTATCATCTATAAATATATGAAAAATATCGAAGCATGCTGCTAGAATAATGGAGCATTGATTCACAAAGCATTCGCCGCACATCTACTCTAGACCAAATGATATCCTGCCTGCTACGCCAAGAGCATGCTACTTGAGGGAAGAAAATGCTATGATAAAATCAGAAGACTAATATTCAGCAAGAGATGGACCAAAAATTTCTGCATAGATACTGCATAGGTTTTCTCAATGTGGTCTAGATCACAACCTGGGTGAGGCAAAACAATCTTTCTTGACAGAGGAATGTCTAATTGGTATGCACACAAGTAGCTTCTGATATCATGAATCAAAAGGTGAGGGTGAATGAGGGTGAGCCAGCGCATATTCTGCAGGGACTTTTTGATGGAACCCTCTTCACTGCATCAGATGAAGTTTTGCCTTCCTCTTCTGCTGCCAGAGTCGCTGGAATGATTTTTAATTTAACCATGTCAATTGGCCGATACAATCTAAGTTCCTTAGGAAGACCTGAAATGAAAAATCCAACTTAAGATTATGCTGCCATGCGGGACATAAGACCACTCGCATAGAACTCACCCAAATGTGATGACAAGCCATGAATTATTTAACAAATTAGATGGTACAATTTTGTGCTCCATAAGAATTTAGTTCAATTGCCTATCAATTCTTTCTGGAATTTCTGTACCAAGTAAGCAAAAAATCCAGAATTAAATTTATTAACCTCTTCTGGTTTCATTATAACACTAAATTGACCTTCCTTAAAATTTTACCAGAGAAGTACCGAACATGCAAGTACACCCAGAACTGCTGCAGTTGATTGTTGAAAGGATCTTGCTGACCAAGAATTAAATTTTCAATTATTTCTCTCATCTTTCATATTAAACTAGATGAATACTGCAAAGACATGGTTATAGCACTTGTCATAGGTTGATCACTTAAATCAGATGTGGTTAGGGAACTTGCATGGCATGCAAGACCATGTTGTGCAAAAGATGCTAAGAAAGGGGCATGGCCATCAGGCATAGCTCAAAGTGTGGCAACCTCCTACTACTCTTATTGATACTTACAGATAAAAGAAACTGAAATACTCTATCTTGATTTCCAAGAGAAGAAATTACTTCATATGCCAGTCAGTGCGGATCTTAGGATATTCTGGATAAGATATTGCTTCAAACATTTGTATAGATCTGAAATCTAAATGCCAGGTAACAAAAATAATGTGCTCTAACCAAACTAAGAAAAACACAGCTCAATTACATTAAAAACTGTTGGAATGTGCATAAGCACAGAACTCAAGGAAAGAAATAGAAAGGAATTAAACAACAAACATACCTCAGCTCATACCAAAGATCTCTGCCGGGGGATCATAGATATGTCTTTCTGGGAACAGCTCCTCAAAATCTTGTTTCACTTTATTCCTCAGCAGAGGGTGTGGTAGAAGCCCCTTCAACAAAATTCTGAAGGGCAATTCTTCTGGAGGGTCAGGGGACTTCTTCATGTCCTCATAGATATTCATTGCATCTGCTGGTGATCCATATCTCAGGAATCCCCTGATAACTTCAGCATATGTCTGTGAATCAGGGAACAGCTCCTCTTTCCTCATGCTCTCCCACACTTGCATGACATCTTCCATTCTTTTACTCTTTGCTAAAGCAATAATCAAATCCTTGTACATAAACACATCTGGCTTATACCATTCCTCCTTTTGGATTATCCTGAACATCTGGAAAGAAAAACAAGAACAAGCCAAAAAAAAAAGAACTCAAAATGATGAATTCTGCAGAGGCAATTCACAGAAACAAGGAAGTCATTTATAGACCGAAAACAGAAATTTTCAACACAATGAACTACAACTAGGCATACAAGCATGGACCTCTAATCTTCTTACAATACGCTGGGACAAGGAAAAGATTATTCACCAACAAATACTAGAAATGCTCATATGAAGAAATAGATGAAAATTTTAGCTCCGGTGGCAATAACTTACTGCAACTTAAATCCATTGAATCTGCCATGAAGCTCACAAAGAAACTGAATGAAAGCCCACAGACTAAAGAAAACAAGAACATAAACAGGGATTTTAGGCAGCATATCTTAAGCTGAGATATATGTTCGACAACCGCGAAGACATTCAGCTGCGCAGGAAACAGCACAAGGGAAGATTTTGAACCCTAAATTCCTTCTCTTATGAAGAATAACAGAGAGTTTTCCTCTCCTAACCAAGGCAACAAAATAAGGTAACGACCCTGTTTGTGAACCTGGCTGCAGAGAAGACTACCTAAAGTGAATCATTTTGAGAAATGCCTTCTCATTCCTTCTTCTTTCTCCTACCTCCCAATCTATCAATTTCAAGCTCTCTCTTGCCTCTAGTATGTCTTGTGCCCCTTTCGAGTACCAAGAAAAAACGAGAGATCATCAAATCTACATTAGAAATACATCAAATCCTATGTATAATCATTATGGGAACCACTTGGTCCACTATTTCCGAAAAAGAAGCCCAAGTGAAATTGGGAATTTACAATCATGAAAAATTCCTTATTTTCAAAACAAATTACTTAAAGCTTGACACCTGATGAACTTATTTTTTGGAGCTGTAGAATATAGAATGATCAATCCCAAACAAGGCCAACTCCTCAAAAATTCTAATCTAATTACAATCCCAAATTTCTTCCACAAAATCTCATAGCAAAATCTAATCTTTAACATCAAACTCCCTCTCATGCTCCATATTTTCTCTAACTTAAATACATTCAAACCCATCAAAATCCCAAACACCCAGATCAAGAACGGAAACAAAATCCAATGCCCAGCAAAAAGATCGTACCTTGAGCGCCAAATCCACCTCCTCCTGCCGTTGTAGCTCACCGAGAACGGCTATTTTGTCCATCTTGAGCAGCCTCAATACATGCGATTTGATGAACTTCTCGAGCTTCTCATCATCGTCCTTAACCCTCTTGAGGCCCAGGATCACGAAAAGCGCCTCCTTTCCTATCAGCTTCTTCCCCCTCCAAAGGGGCCCTCGCGGCCTCCCGTCGTGGTAGAGGTGCCTGAGCTCGAAAATTTGTTCGCGCGGATGCGTTTCTCGGATCGGGGCTTGGGGATGGAAAATAGGAGAGGATTGATGCGAGGGTTTTGCGAGGATTCGAAGGATCGGTGGAGAGAAATTGGGGATTTTCGCTCTGGAGAGGGCTCGGATCGCCATCGACGGAGAGGGTTAAACCTCTCGTCTCCCTGCTCGAACCCTAGAAAACCATTGGTTTCTGGATCTCCTCGCACTTCCGGTTCGATATTCACCCATCCATAAGATTTATCGGATCGGATCGAGTGCGCATGAGTCTCTGAGTCCGAACCCGACTGCACGATTGGTCTTGCTTTCTTGATCAACCCAAGATATAGGTTTGTCTCCATATCGTACACTTTTCATTACTAGATATCAAATATATCAATTCCAAAAATCTTGATCGATACAAATCAATAAAATCCAATAGGTCCGCTGTGATGACTTGAACATATGGGCAAAGACATTTTAATTTTTTTTTTCTCTTTTGAGGTAGGGAGGAAAGCCATGTATTTGACATGAAATTATCGGCAACGCTATAACTTGAGAGATAACGCTAGTTGATATTCAAACCTTTGATCAAAGAATATGATAATTAAGAAGAAATTATTGCCTGAATAGGGCAGATGGTTACTTACTATTGAAGAGAAATTATTGCCTATACTATATTTACCAGCATTGCAGTACATGCAATCAATCATTGTTGGTTTCTATATACCTCATTCATCAAACATGCATTTTAATATGCAATCATAAAAATCAGCAGTCGTGATTAGCTCTATGCATGGCCACATATGCAATAATTTCTTGCCTATTGAACTATAATGATATATCCAATCCCCTCTCCAAAGTCTCTAAAACAGTATCGACCATTAATTAACTAAAAACTTGGTGTCCAGTGATTCACATCCAAACCGGCAGCATGCAAGCTTTCTCCTTTTTGGGACGAGCTTGACTTGGTAAGACCATAGCTTGATCAAATGGTGCTAGATATTATGTAGAGGAATCTTTAGGGGATGCGGAGCTGCAGCCAAAAAATAATTACATATATTTCATCAACTTTCTTATCACTCTTCTTCACATCTTATGCAGCTATGCTTGACAATAGAGTCCCATGACCATTTTGCTATCTTTTTTAATATAACATTTCTGTATTATACTTGATTGCATTGTAATATAGAGAAATTCTATAATATTGCTTCCTTTTTCTTCAATATAAAAGTTCATAGACAATGAGCTGTATATATTATAAGAATAGCCCTCTTCTAGAAATACCTAACCACCAAATTCTAGTGAAGATAGACTCCATCTAAGATTAGTTGGTCCGACCGTCACCATTTTTATCTACTTGATAATCTCTCACCTTCTAATTGCGTCATGATATACTTCTAGATACCTATTCGATTTTGACAAGCACGCCATAGACCCATATTGGACGATGACAAGCCTATTCTCCACGTGTTGAAGGTGGTCTTGTTTGACAGTTTTAAAATTGCATGCAATAAGAGCATTTTCTTTATCTACGAACTAAGTTGAAATACATCATGGAGCATGATACTGGGTCTTTCATGACTAGTCAAAATAGGTTGAGTGAACCATGGAGGATGCCCCCCGCCTAATTTGCTCAGTGGAGTCGCCATCTTATCTGCCGGTACTTAGATGGTGCTGGTGTGACGTACTCACACGTGGAAGGGGCTACCACATTGGTGGGAAGGGTATAAGTAAAAGTTGTCTACCCGTATCGAACATTCTCCAGCAGAAAGAGGACCCAATGGGGGTTGCTACACGGATGAAGTCCTCCTCACCCCCTCTTTCCTTTTTTTTAGCAAAAACAAAAATTATGGAGGATATGATATCCTGCGATAAATTCCCCTCCATATATCGTTTTCAATTTGAGGGAAAAGTTTCTCTCCTCTCAATTGTAGGTATGTCCGGATTCCTACTTTATCATAAATCATCAAGTAAAATATATATGAACAGCCAGTACTTAGGAACTGCATCTTTCTAGAAAACGAGAGAGAGAATCCCGGTACAACATAACCATACATTTTTGCTTTATCTCTCATTAAATGAAACAAAAATCTCATATGGGACTGGCTTCCTATTAAATTTTGTCATACTTTCTCTAGAAAATCCAAAATATCAAATTGGGATGAGACCCCTCCTACTAACAAAGTTCGTCAATCCAGCGACCATAAAAAAAAAAAAAAAAAAAGGAAATCACATGTGTAAAGAGAGGTTGTTCGTCCGCATCCTCTCTTTTTTCTCGTGAGACCTTTCTGCTCTTCACCGAGTCCCAGATTTGTACCTTGTAACCTTGATTTGTTTTAGTATGTGAACAAGTCATGAATATTGTTAATGATCTAATACTTGACGATCTCCGCAAATTGCTTGAAATGTTTAATTATCATAAACTAATGATGATCAATTGTCAAATTGATGCACTTAAGGAGCTCGCATTCTTTGCTGTTAGTAGTACTGGTGGTGGTTGTTTCTGGCATTCTATAGCTGTGGAAATTGGAAACTCTCAGATTAAGATGATTTAGCTATACAATCTCCATAACTTCAGAAATAGCATAGGCAAGAGCCCCAAAACCCGGATAGAAAGCTGGAAAAAAAATCCTCAAGCCTCAGTTTCAAGTTTAAATCCCCCGGCCAGGAATCAGATGCTTAAAATACTCCACTTCTTATAGGCAACAATTCTGGTAAAGTGCGTAAGTCTTGGCAATTGCCGATCATAGTACCTTAATTTTCCTTGCCTGCTCAATTTTTCTTTTCTGCTTTAAGTTGCAAACCACTTGATGTTCTCTTACAGAATTCTGTTGAAAACTTGAAATTCCTTGCCTCCAGCGTGTGTTTCGGATACATGGCTATCAATAAATGCGAAAGCTTGAGTTTGGTGGAGTTACTGCTTCGTCACGAGAAAGCCTGGAGGTAAATTTCGTTTATCTATCAGAGATATTGTGGCTGAATGATCAGTTAGGATGCAAATCCTGGACAAATATACATTTGAGTGGGCAAAAAGCCAAAATGGACTTTTCCTCAACTTGCAGTGTATAAGTAGCCAATCAGCTGGAGACTTTGCTTCTCTGTATGTATGCTAAACATGCTTCCACTTGGGCAATATATCCTTTAATTTGCCCAGAACATTGTCAGAATATTGCTATGGGGCTTCAACATTGTTTGACAACTTCACGAACTTGAGAATCATGGAAGATATCCTCCCGCAAGTCTTCTTCTTCATGAAAGCGCTGCACCCTCTCTTCTTCCTCGTGAGGCCTTTCTACTCTTCCCCGAGTTCCTTTCTCCTCCTGCAAATTTTCTTCATGAACACATCCATCTTAATACATACCTTCAGAAAATCGACACGTAGAATGGTGTTCACCAATATTTACTACATAGCCAAATGATACACACGTAGCAAAATAATTATCTAGCAACCTAACACACACCTCCAAGCAAATGCCTCGGCCAGGAATCAGTTATATCCTCCTGCAAATTTGCTTCATGAAGGTGTCTATCCCAATACATACCTTTAGGTAAATCGGCACACAGTTTCTAATATATGATGTTCACCAGTATCTACTATATGAACAGATGATACGCACCTAACAAAAATAACACTCTAGCAATCTTATACATACCTCCACGCAAATTGATATACTGTTTCCACAACATGTATTCACCAATACATGGTATATAGTCAAGTGATACATACTCGTTGATTTTCTGATACATAATGTAAACTATTATGATACATACCCAACAGTGACCCAATACACATCTACAGATAAATCGATGCACGAACATAGTGTTCACCAGTACACATGATAGGCATCTAGCAAAATAGTTATCTAGTATCTCAATACAAATCTATAGATAAATTGATATACAATTTCTAGAATATTGTCACGCCCCCGCCTCTGCGAGGCACGTGAGGCACCTACTGCCCACGTGGGGGCCACATGAGGGGGGAACACGGGGCTCCCCTGCCAGATATTGTCCGGTTCTGAGGCTTCACGCAAGCGTCCTTCACCCCTCCCCGGTTTTGTTTTCCATCCAAAACGCGTCTGCAGGATTTGGAGACACCCGTCTCATATGCCCAGGCTCTGGAACGAGTCTTTCCGATGTGGGACTATTGGGCCTCACACCCTTCCCACCATCGGACAAGAGTCGTCCTCGGCTCTGATACCAAATGTCACGCCCCCGCCTCTGCGAGGCACGTGAGGCACCTAGTGCCCACGTGGGGGCCACATGAGGGGGGAACACGGGGCTCTCCTGCCAGATATTGTCCGGTTCTGGGGCTTCACGCAAGCGTCCTTCACCCCTCCCCGGTTTTGTTTTCCACCCAAAACGCGTCTGCAGGATTTGGAGACACCCGCCTCATATGCCCAGGCTCTGGAACGAGTCTTTCCGATGTGGGACTATTGGGCCTCACACCCTTCCCACCATCGGACAAGAGTCGTCCTCGGCTCTGATACCAAATGTCACGCCCCCGCCTCTGCGAGGCACGTGAGGCACCTAGTGCTCACGTGGGGGCCACATGAGGGGGGAACACGGGGCTCCCCTGCCAGATATTGTCCGGTTCTGGGGCTTCACGCAAGCGTCCTTCACCCCTCCCCGGTTTTGTTTTCCTCCCAAAACGCGTCTGCAGGATTAGGAGACACCCGCCTCATATGCCCAGGCTCTGGAACGAGTCTTTCCGATGTGGGACTATTGGGCCTCACACCCTTCCCACCATCGGACAAGAGCCGTCCTCGGCTCTGATACCAAATGTCTCGCCCCCGCCTCTGCGAGGCACGTGAGGCAAATGTCACGCCCCCGCCTCTGCGAGGCACGTGAGGCACCTAGTGCCCACGTGGGGGCCACATGAGGGGGGAACACGGGGCTCCCCTGCCAGATATTGTCCGGTTCTGGGGCTTCACGCAAGCGTCCTTCACCCCTCCCCGGTTTTGTTTTCCACCCAAAACGCGTCTGCAGGATTAGGAGACACCCGCCTCATATGCCCAGGCTCTGAAACGAGTCTTTCCGATGTGGGACTATTGGGCCTCACACCCTTTCCACCATCGGACAAGAGCCGTCCTCGGCTCTGATACCAAATGTCACGCCCCCGCCTCTGCGAGGCACGTGAGGCACCTAGTGCCCACGTGGGGGCCACATGAGGGGGGAATACGGGGCTCCCCTGCCAGATATTGTCCGGTTCTGGGGCTTCACGCAAGCGTCCTTCACCCCTCCCCGGTTTTGTTTTCCACCCAAAACGCGTCTGCAGGATTTGGAGACACCCGCCTCATATGCCCAGGCTCTGGAACGAGTCTTTCCGATGTGGGACTATTGGGCCTCACACCCTTCCCACCATCGGACAAGAGTCGTCCTCGGCTCTGATACCAAATGTCACGCCCCCGCCTCTGCGAGGCACGTGAGGCACCTAGTGCCCACGTGGGGGCCACATGAGGGGGGAACACGGGGCTCCCCTGCCAGATATTGTCCGGTTCTGGGGCTTCACGCAAGCGTCCTTCACCCCTCCCCGGTTTTGTTTTCCACCCAAAACGCGTCTGCAGGATTTGGAGACACCCGCCTCATATGCCCAGGCTCTGGAACGAGTCTTTCCGATGTGGGACTATTGGGCCTCACACCCTTCCCACCATCGGACAAGAGCCGTCCTCGGCTCTAATACCAAATGTCACGCCCCCGCCTCTGCGAGGCACGTGAGGCACCTAGTGCCCACGTGGGGGCCACATGAGGGGGGAACACGGGGCTCCCCTGCCAGATATTGTCCGGTTCTGGGGCTTCACGCAAGCGTCCTTCACCCCTCCCCGGTTAATGTCACGCCCCCGCCTCTGCGAGGCACGTGAGGCACCTAGTCCCCACATGGGGGCCACATGAGGGGGGAACACAGGGCTCCCCTGCCAGATATTGTCCGGTTCTGGGGCTTCACGCAAGCGTCCTTCACCCCTCCCCGGTTTTGTTTTCCACCCAAAACGCGTCTGCAGGATTTGGAGTCACCCGCCTCATATGCCCAGGCTCTGGAACGAGTCTTTCCGATGTGGGACTATTGGGCCTCACACCCTTCCCACCATCGGACAAGAGCCGTCCTCGGCTCTGATACCAAATGTCACGCCCCCGCCTCTGCGGAGCACGTGAGGCACCCAGTGCCCACGTGGGGGCCACATGAGGAGGGACCGCGGGGCTCCCCTGCCAGATATTGTCCGGTTCCGGGGCTTCACGCAAGCGTCCTTCACCCCTCCCCGGTTTTGTTTTCCTCCCAAAACGCGTCTGCAGGATTTGGAGACACCCGCCTCATATGCCCAGGCTCTGGAACGAGTCTTTCCGATGTGGGACTATTGGGCCTCACACCCTTCCCACCATCGGACAAGAGTCGTCCTCGGCTCTGATACCAAATGTCACGCCCCCGCCTCTGCGAGGCACGTGAGGCACCTAGTGCCCACGTGGGGGCCACATGAGGGGGGAACACGGGGCTCCCCTGCCAGATATTGTCCGGTTCTAGGGCTTCACGCAAGCGTCTGAAGCCCCAGAACCGGACAATATCTGGCAGGGGAGCCCCGTGTTCCCCCCTCATGTGGCCCCCACGTGGGCACTAGGTGCCTCACGTGCCTCGCAGAGGCGGGGGCGTGACATTTGGTATCAGAGCCGAGGACGACTCTTGTCCGATGGTGGGAAGGGTGTGAGGCCCAATAGTCCCACATCGGAAAGACTCGTTCCAGAGCCTGGGCATATGAGGCGGGTGACTCCAAATCCTGCAGACGCGTTTTGGGAGGAAAACAAAACCGGGGAGGGGTGAAGGACGCTTGCGTGAAGCCCCAGAACCGGACAATATCTGGCAGGGGAGCCCTGTGTTCGCCCCTCATGTGGCCCCCATGTGGGCACTAGGTGCCTCGCAGAGGCGGGGGCGTGACATTAGACGCGTTTTGGGTGGAAAACAAAACCGGGGAGGGGTGAAGGACGCTTGCGTGAAGCCCCAGAACCGGACAATATCTGGCAGGGGAGCCCCGTGGTCCCTCCTCATGTGGCCCCCACGTGGGCATTGGGTGCCTCACGTGCCTCGCGCAGGCGGGGGCGTGACATTTGGTATCAGAGCCGAGGACGACTCTTGTCCGATGGTGGGAAGGGTGTGAGGCCCAATAGTCCCACATCGGAAAGACTCGTTCCAGAGCCTGGGCATATGAGGCGGGTGTCTCCAAATCCTGCAGACGCGTTTTGGGTGGAAAACAAAACCGGGGAGGGGTGAAGGACGCTTGCGTGAAGCCCCAGAACCGGACAATATCTGGCAGGGGAGCCCCGTGTTCCCCCCTCATGTGGCCCCCACGTGAGCACTAGGTGCCTCACGTGCCTCGCAGAGGCGGGGGCGTGACATTTGGTATCAGAGCCGAGGACGGCTCTTGTCCGATGGTGGGAAGGGTGTGAGGCCCAATAGTCCCACATCGGAAAGACTCGTTCCAGAGCCTGGGCATATGAGGCGGGTGACTCCAAATCCTGCAGACGCGTTTTGGGTGGAAAACAAAACCGGGGAGGGGTGAAGGACGCTTGCGTGAAGCCCCAGAACCGGACAATATCTGGCAGGGGAGCCCTGTGTTCCCCCCTCATGTGGCCCCCATGTGGGCACTAGGTGCCTCACGTGCCTCGCAGAGGCGGGGGCGTGACATTAGACGCGTTTTGGGTGGAAAACAAAACCGGGGAGGGGTGAAGGACGCTTGCGTGAAGCCCCAGAACCGGACAATATCTGGCAGGGGAGCCCCGTGGTCCCTCCTCATGTGGCCCCCACGTGGGCATTGGGTGCCTCACGTGCCTCGCGCAGGCGGGGGCGTGACAAATATAGTGTTTACTAACACACACTTCATAGTCAGATAATATATACCTATAAAATAGTTATCTAGCAACTTAATATATATTTTCAAATAAATTGATACTCAATTTTTAGATAATCAGCTGATGAGGCTCGATTTATCTAAAAATATGTATAGGAATAGATGCCTTTATGAAGAAGAATATTTGCCAGAGAAAAAAAATATGGAGAGGAGGAGAAAGGCCTCACAAAAAATAAAAGAAGATGTGAGCGTATAACCTCTCCACACAAATGATTTATTATTATTATTATTATTATTTTAGGGTCACACGATTGATAAATTTCGTTAGTAGGAGAAGTTTTATCCTAATTTAATTTTTGAATTTTTTTTTCTTAACATGGACGAATATTAAAAAAAAATGGCATTATAGGAAACTCATCATTGATGATCGTTCTAGAAAATTTTTGTAACCTGCTCCCACCACGCACCAACTTTTTCTTCTGTACCGTGTCCCTTTGACGCACGCACCAACTTTTTCTTCTGTAACGCGTCTCCTTGACGCCTTTTCTGATTGACTTGGAAATGAAATGGACAAAGGTATCAGAGTAATATCCGTCCATGTTAATGGTGTCAAGGTCAATGGCGGAGTAATATAAAAAAGTAATATAAAAGGTGTAAATAGCAAAATTGCAAAGTTATTAGGGGTCCCACCTAAGAGAAGATGGGCGGTCCATGTTTGCCCCTCTTTTATGTCAAAAAACGGAAACTTATAGCGTTAACACACGTAATAGTAATATAGTATTCCTTTCTTGTTAGAATATAATAAAATCCTTTGAATTTTGGGGTTATTGCAATGGCTATTATGTTTTTTTGTGCGCATCCATCCTTTTTGCAATTTTTTCACAATTATCACTCTTCTTTTTATAAACCACGGTCCTTCTTCCAACATCTTGTAACAATTTTACTCAGTGTTGAAGTAGAATAAAAAGAAATCATGTATTTTTAAAAAATTCTTCAAATTTCTTTTTTACTTTCTCTTTCTTGTCGCCGGAGCACTGCAAATAAGTTTGCGGTTACTAATATTTTATATAATTTCCACCCAACTTGCCCTTGGTAGTGGCCCATGCTACTAATACCCTGTTCATAAATGAAACATACTCAATTGCCTTTGGTAGTGTCCCATGCTGGTAATGACCATGTTCATAGACGAAATATGCTCCAAGGGACTTTGTTTTTTTTTAGAGATCAGTGGTAGCATGAAAGCGGACAATCATGTAATGACTTTATCCGATGATTTTTTTTTTTTGGCTTGATGGAATCACCTGATGATTTCCCAAGGAACACAAACTGAGCTACTACCATAATCATCAATATAATCGAAGTCAAATGAGAGGGCTATGTGTTTTTCTGCTTGAAGGAGACGAGTAGATCTCCTCGCAGAAAAATCAATCACTTCTATTCTACCGTAAACCCGAAGAAGAGCAAGAACACTGATCCCAAAACCAAAACCCAACTAAAAATAAAACAAAGACAAGGGCTTAGAAGCACATAGGCCTACTAACTTTTTTCCTCCAGAACAGAGGAAAGAACATATTATTCACGAAGGAAGGCACTGCCGGACAAGCCGCGATCGCATCCTCAACGACGTCGATGGCTGCTGGAAGTTCCGCAGAAGCGCGGCCAGCAGGGAAAGGGTAGAGAATCAGAACGGCGAAGGACGACGAGACGGCCACTGACGTCAGGAATTCCACGTAGAGCGGCGGCATACGGACGGCGGCGACGGTGCCGTACACGAGCAGCATGCCGGCGGTGAAGGCGAAAAGACTGAAAAGAACGGACGCCGCCGACGTCAGATCGAGGTCGCCTGACGGCGGATCTGCGAGCACGAATCCGCCAGCGGCGATGGATAAGATGGAGGCGAGATCGCGACGGCCGAGAGCCGGGCGTGCGGCGATGGGGAATTCTCGACGAGGCATGCCTCTCTCGCTAGAAATTAATTAGGAAATAGATAAGGAGGGGGACGAAGGGCGAGAGGGATTAGGGAAGCGTGCATCTTATAGGCGGCGGCGTCATCATAGGAAGGGAGATTGACGCCCAGGCGCCACGCGAGAATATGGACGGTTCTGATCTCATCCGATATTTAAGATAACGGCCGCCTCATAACGTTAAAACGGCCGGTCTAGGCTCCGGTTCTGCCTCAAGAAAATAAATAATGACTGCTATAATGTATTATTTAGTGTTATAACAGACTATTATAGCACGAGCAACTGTCTTTACTTATCATTTATATTCTTTTAGTAAAATAATTTTTATAAAAAAAATTCTAGAAGTTTTTATTTTAATTTTTTTCATTCATAAAGAAGCGTGTAAGGTTAAAATAAAAATTTATTTTTTTTACGTGAATACCCTTTTATTAAAATTTAAATTTACATAAATACTCTCTTAAAATTTATATTTATTTCTGTATCCTCATAAAACATTATTTTTACACAAATATCCATAATATAACGATTCTTCTAACACCATTAATAAAAATTATATTTATTTTAATTAAAAATAAAATAAAAATTTTAAAATTAGTTTTTTTGTCCCTCATCGCGATCACTTTATAAATATTTTTTTTACACATCTACCTAGTAAGATTATTTTAGTCGTTTTATTTTAAAACCATTAATTTTTTAACGACATTAGATGGTGTAGGTATATATGCAAAAAGAAGAATAAAAAAAGAGTAGAACAATAAAACAAGTGTTTGACGAGAATAGACATGCAAATAATAATTTTGAAAGAATATTCATGCAAAATTCGATATTTAGAAGAGTATTCATGTAAAAAAAATTCTAACAATTTCTATAAAATAAATAGATGTTTGCACAATAATATCATTATTATCTATAATAATATATTATAACAGTTGTTAATATAATTTTTACGTCAATATTGAATTATAATAATATGCAAAAAAAAGAGATAAATAATGGCTGCTTTGCCTGCTATAATAATCAATAGCGATGCAACATAATGTCGTCAGTCAAGCTATAAAATATTTATACTTGCGTCTTCAGTCAACCTAGTCGGTGTCAACACGTAGAATTCAAGCTATATTTTCTGCACGTGAATGGTCGGTGAACCTATCCGAAAGCATCAACCCTTTGACCGGCAAATGATGGAGCACAATGAATCGTAGCTCCTGACGTGGGCTAAGCCTTAACCTGACGGTGAATCATAGCCCTAGTATTACTTGCAAGCCTAACATGACTGACGAGAGCACATTTTAAAATAGATAATTAGAACCAAATTTTATGGAAGGCTAGCAAGGGGATGATAATATAGATGGAAAACAAGTATGTATTTGAATGTCACATTTTTTTTTGGTAGTTAATGTCACATTTTTTATTGAATTGCATCGTGACAAGCAATCCCACCTGGCGTGGTAGGTGGAATTTTTATTAGTGCTTCAAATTCTTTTATTTACAACACCTAGATGAAAGCTTGTCATGGCACCCCACACATTTTGTGGCACCGCTTTCCATGAAGCAAAAACGATACGGAGAGATTTTTTTTTTTTGGGTACAATACGGAGAGGTCTTGAGAGACATACTGCCGTCAATGTTTTCCTTAGAAAAATTCTCTTCTTTCTTCTTCTTCTTTTTTTTTTTTTTCCGAAGGAAGCACATCCACAGATGGTCAAGAAGTGGTTACGACTGAAAAGGGGAAAGCAACGGTTACGACTGAAAACGGGAGGTGCCTAACGTGGCGGAGGAGGTCGCAACTTCTTCGCCCAATCATAGATCTTCCAACCAAAACGAAGGTAAAACACAGGAGCCCGAGCGTTCTTGACCCCAGAAGACTGCATCTCTCCAACAACGTTTCACCCAAGTAGCTAGCTACTTTCTGAGATAAGGAGATCAATCGAGCTTGTTTGAAGTGGAAGACGGCAATAATATGTAAATTTCTTGGTCCCCACTTAAGTTCATTCAAAAGGAGAGGATAGTTTGGCGGAAGCTAGGGAATAATAGTTGCTACAATTGTTATGATAATCAATAGCAATTAACATGTACGTCAATGATAACAGAATAATGTCGTAATATTGCTACTTGCTTAAAAGAAGAAGCGTCATCAGTTAACTAGTCCGTCTGAACACGCGGCATTACCCGTATATTCCCTCCACAGAAGGGTATGCATATTCCCGGGAAAGCGTATATTCCCCGCCCGTCCACCTCCTGATATTTGACTGCCTGATTGGAAGCTAATCAAAAGCACGACCACGTCCAGTACCTTTAGACTTGTTTTCACCAGCAAACGATTTAACCTTCACCTTGACGGTGATAACTTTATTGTGGGTTTTAACTAAAAAAAAAAAAAACCGAATCGTTACGCAAAGTTGTCAAGGGATGATCGAAGACAAACATCTACTTTAATGTCACAATTTTTTTTAGCAAATACTCAAGCAATCCCACAGATGAGGGACGTGGAATTTTTTATTAAAACTTAAAAATTTTTTATCCAGCAAACCTAGATGAGAACTTACCATGGCACCCAACATATTTTTGAGAACTAGATGAAAGCTGGACATGGCAAGCAAGCCATTTTTAAGACCACACTTTCAAGAAGCAATAAAATATTCAAAGAGGTCTCGAGAGATTCATTACCGTCAATACTTTTATTGGAAAAATACTCTTATTTTTTCAATCCAAATAGACTTAGCTAGCACCGATGAATACAAATCGAATCCAAATATGTCCATATTTTTCAACAA
Organism: Phoenix dactylifera; assembly: GCF_009389715.1. Lineage (NCBI taxonomy): Eukaryota > Viridiplantae > Streptophyta > Magnoliopsida > Arecales > Arecaceae > Phoenix > Phoenix dactylifera. The sequence goes on along the minus strand of NC_052395.1, from coordinate 23,542,300 downwards.
ATACAAATATAAAAATTAAATAAATATCAAAACTAGTATCCATATTTATTCTAAACAAATATGAATACAAATAGATACTAAGCATATCAATGTTATATCTATATTTTTATATCAAAATATGGATATAAGTCCGATACTATATAGATTGCATATGGCACAATAACTAAAAATTTAAGATACGACTATTAAACTCGTATGAAGACCAATCTGATCAAGAATCCAAATCATTAGTTCAATTGCATATGTATTGAAATATTAAAAACTAAATTATTTCAAATAAAACATAATATAAAAATATTAATTATTTGGTATGTCGAATATTATCATTGCACTTTAGATATATTATAAATAAAAAATATGAATTATTTATTTTTTAGACAACTTATAAAAAATTGTAGAAAAAATCAGCATTTAGAAATTACTATTATTAATAAATATTTTTGGGAACAAAATTTTGAAAATGTCTATAAATAATTTTTATATTTATCAATGAAAAAATTTATTTACAAAAAATAATAATTAAAATACAAAATATCATAATATAATAAATTGATTATTTAATGATCTAAAAACTCTTTAATAAGTAAAATAAACCACTTATAGATATCGACAGTAACATTGTGGTTAGCTACTTGCCTTCCAACCACAACATCTCCGGTTCTTGTTCAAAATATTTGTCAGGTCCTTCCTCTATTTCGGAAAGGAGAGGGAGGAAAGGAGAGAGAACCTCATAGCTTTGTTCTTCTTCCCATATTTTCTCTCCTCTCTTCTCATTTCTCTCTCTTCCTTCTTTCTCTTTTCGCTCTCTCTTAGTATTTTCTCTCTCTAATTGATTCATGGATGTTTGGATGGAAAGGACTAGTGGATAGTTCTAGGTTACTACGTGATGGCGGATCCTTTAGTGGATGTGGTGCAAAAATTCTTTTATGATAGTTTCAGTATTAAACCATGTTTTGATCGTTATGCTTATGATTGAAAGTATGACAGATGCAAATATAAATATAACTTACATTTGCATAATCGGACTAATGGATGTGGTGCTCTAGACTAACCATGTTATAACTCATAACTTACCTTAGCATCATTAGACTAATTAATGTAGTGCTTTAGACTAATCATGTTATATTGATTACTTCGTCACAGTCGTAAAATGTGATACTTATCGATTGCCCCATCATGGATGAAAAATGTGACATTTTTCGATTACCACATCACAGGCTGGAAATATGATACTTATCGATTGCCCAGCCACGGGCGAAAAACGTGGTCATGGTTAGTCTAAAGCCGGAAATAAAAAGAATTAATGTATAAATGTGAACTTCATTGAAATGAACATGGTCTCTGGCTGATCTCATTATCATCGATTGCCCCATCAGAGGCTGAAAATGTGGCATTATCGATTGCCCTATCACGGGCAGAAAATGTAACACCTATTGATTGCCCCATAAAAACTTCCCTTCCCCTTCTATTGAAAAGAGAAAAAATAGATTTCCGGTCACAGACCAAAAATTCAGGGCAAATTGGAACCATTAACTATTTTTACTTTAGAATTAGTGAACGGTTCTTAAATTTGTATCTCAAATTGTGTTTTTTTAATGGTATAACAAAATCAAATTGATTTACGACTAATCAGTATACAGGTAACGTAGGAGACATCTCTCTTTTTCCCCAGGGGGATCTTAATTACCACTGCTTAGCTTTCAATTAGCCTCTGACCATCAAATTAAATGTGAATAACCCGTCCTCCTCTCTTTGAAACAAGGGGCGCTTCCGGTTCTGTGCGTGCTTCAAACAATTTTGTTTTCTCAATTCCAGCTACGGTTTCATTAGATATCTTACAACTAGAATCCCTCTTTTTTCCGATCCGGTTCCTCCACCACCGTGAACTCCGGTCAGATTCAGGCATGATACACTTTTTATTTATTGAGAGAACCCAAGTACTCTCTTGCGGATCCATGAAACAACTCTCAGAAATCTTTTTTCCTTTTGGAAGATACAGGAGCAAAACAATCAACATATTGATATTGGAAACCAAAAAGATTCTTCCAATGTCTCATTTATGGGTCCAATGGAATTCATAGGTATAGAAAGAATAGGTATAGGAAGAAGCCCCATCAAATAGAGATTTTTTCTTTCGACCATCTTTCGATTGTTAATATGAGATATAAGGACCGCTACTACAAGCAGTACTACACCTTTGATCGTAAAATATCGATTGCTTGTTGAACCCCTGCGAATCACGTGAAAGTAGGATACTCCAAATTCTGGGGTCAAAGAGTTTCATAAAACGTGACCAGAATTTGGCCCAAAGTCAAAAAGATAATTAATGTTGGATCCAGATCGAGTTAAAAAGAAATGGAATAAAAAGCTGCATGAAAACATTATTGGAGATTTATGAGATACCGTATAATTTATCCCTCGAGTGGTTATATTTCCATTGATATTTGATGTATATGTGTATATAGTTTATTTGAGCATTATTGATAGTCGATTTATGATTTCATGATGTGTATAATGATTTTTTGCTATTTTTAAACTTATATTAATGTGTTGCTGTGAATGTATGGAGATTCTTACTGATTGTAAAGCTCACAACACCTCTTTTCTTTTTCTTTCAGAGTTGCAAGATGTTTGGTACTTAGTTGTAGTTAGACTCACTGGTGAAAGAATAAATAGATAGATTATCACTGAAATTAGATGGATGACTAAATTTTGTAATTATACCAATTTTGAAATGAGATAATTATTGTTCAATTATATTGAGGTTGAAATAAATTTTCAAGCCTTGCATATTCTTTAAGGCTTTACTCTAGGCCATATGTGGTCGTGTCACATAGCCGACCTGAGTGTTGGGTTCAGAGCATGACAAAAGTGGTATCAGAGCTTAAGGTTTAAGATTACTAAGGACTGTGGCATAAGTGACATTAAAATTTTAGTTTAAGATTTCTAGGGGTTATGCTAGAAGTGATCTATAGGGTTTGGTTTTTGATGGACAATTTGTGTATGGGTTATAAATTGCGGGGTTTGACCAATTTGGGGGTCTTATTGATTCAAAAATTATTTTGCGAACTCAGATAATTTTAGTGGGTTTTTATCGGAGTTGTGCCGCGAAAGTGTGGCTGGTTAAGTTATTTCAAATTTTGTCAAAAATATTAATTCTAAGTTGAAAAAGTATTTAGAGGACTTTGGTTTGGATTTCTTTTATAGTTATGGAGACTACTTAAGAGCTTGAGGATGAGATAAGAATTGAGTATTTTCAACTTTTTGAAGCCTTCAGATATGTTAATTTGGAGGATGAAATTATTTAAGGAATGAAGTTTGTGAGGGCCGGTCCACTAACCGACCCAAAGCCCAGCACAAAGTAAGATCGGACCCACAAAAAAAAGGGGAATGAAGTTTCCTATTTTGTCGAAAGAGGAGACCGACTCTGGCTCCTCTTCGACTGCATTAGAGGCTAGAAAACCCTAGCTTTCATGTCTATTTAAGCAAACCTCACCCCTCCTTCAATCCTCACCATTAATCACCCAAGTTCACTGCCAATTTGAGTCTATTTTTGTTGAGATTACTCTCGAGTTATTCCGTGGGGATTGCTCGGAGATTTCACCATCGATCCAGCCGAGAGAGTTCACCAGAGGTAAGATAAGGTTATCAAGCTTCTTCTCTTCCTTTTTTCCAGTTTTGGGCCCCCATCATCACCTTGAATCCAGCCGGTGACTCTCCGAAATAGTCGTGAACAGGGTCTCCCTTGTTTCACGTTCTTTTGTTTTGTTTTGCCGATCGTCGTCCGGCTTGACACGCTGCCAACACTGCCATGGGTTGTCAGCCGCTAGGGTCGCCGACCACAAGCATCGTCGAGGGCCTTCCTCTACTTCAGGAAGGAAAGGGAGGGAAGGAGAGAGGGCCTCACAGCTCTCTCTTCTTCTTACCATATTCTCTCTCCTCTCTTTAGTGCCGACTGGAGTCTTCTTCCTTCCCAATCGTGATGAATCGGGAGTTCATCGCAATCTAGAGATCGACTAGATAAGGCTTGGGATCAATTATTTAAGATCCCGTTCCCTTCTCCTTCGAATTCACCCAAGATTAAGCTATCAATTTCGAGCCCTTCCTCTGACCTTCACCCTCATCTTATTGCCGGAAGGAGTCGTCGAAGCCCTCCCAAACCGAGGTAAGCACTCCCTTTTCTTCTTCCTTTCTCTCTTTTCTTGTTGTAGGACGATTGGCCTTGATTTGGACAGCGAATCACCGAGAAACCGCCCGAAACAAGGAAGCTCTATTTCAGTTTGTTTTCTCTCGCCACATCGACCCTTGCTTGCCGTCGTCAGTCGCCGAGGTTGGCCGAGCTGCCTCCTGTCGCAATCGGAGCTAGCCGCCAAGGTTGGCCAAGCTGCCTCCTGTCACAATCAGAGCTGGCCACCCCTAGATCCCATCAAAGGAGAGATAGACTCCCCCATTTTGGAGAAGAAGAGAGTCTCTCTTTTTTCTCTCTCCTCTCTCTTCTCTCCTCTTTTCTCTTGCTGGACTCTTTCTCTCTCTACTCTCTCTAAGGTAGTTAGATCCCGTAGGGACTCTTCACAGTGATTTTGAATTGACCCTAGTGAAAGATCCCGATCTAGGGTCGTCGGGCGACATGTCGGCCCCCACCCTAGTCCCTGCAAAATATTGTCAGATTTGATTGCCCTGATCTTTGTTAAACCATATATGCCTTAGTCCAAGCATAATTCGATAAATTTTATTTTGATCAGATCAATTGAGGTGCCGGGTACTTACCGCTTGATTAACCCTATTCTTCATTTTATCGAGCATGAAGCCTTGTCTCTCTTTGTTCAGGTCTCAATTGACTCTATTGTGGAGGCTCTGACTGCCCAGTACCCGGACGATAGATCGATCCAATACTTCAGCACTAGCTAGATCTTTTGAAATTTGACCACCATTGATCTTCACCTGAACAGTTGAATTCTCCTTGTTTCGACGGATCCATGCGATCAGGTACCGCTGCGTGATTGACATTGCCTTTTATCCATCCTGATTTGGACATGAAGTCATATCCCTAATAGTATCCTAACTTTTGATATTAATGATATTTTAATGATATTAAAATAGGTACACCTGACTCGTCTAACTGAAATAGAATTTTTGAAGCGAAAAAAGGAAAGTAGCATAATACTTCAATGTGTGTTTTCCAAATTTTTGATAAAATAATAATTAGTTGATTAAATTTAATTATGATATCTTTTAAACGGATTAGCCATATTAATGTTATGATTATTTTAAAATATATTATGTGCTATATTATGAAATCTAAAAAATATGACTGCAGATCATGAAAAATCTGTTTTATATGTATTCTCAACACAGCATGATCTAGCCCCGCCAATGAAAATGATTCGTTGGCCTTGTCAACTTATAATATGTGAGAAACTTGTTTCAATACCGCACCACCGGTGATTAGAATAGGGGTATTTGGACACTGCACCACCGGTAGTTAATAATAGTGGTGTTTGGCGCTTTATGCATCTGGCCCATGCCACTGGGTTATATGGCCATAGCCTATTGATGTTGGATTTCTGATATTTCGTTATGAAAATAATATTATACTTCAAAAAGAAATATGCATTATTCAAAAAATAATTTATTTTTCAATCAATATTTGGTGCTTTTAATTAATTACTTGGTATGCTTGACCCCACTTTGAGGTATTATGTTGCTTACTAGGCTAATGTAGCTCATTATTAAGACTGCAAATGGATCGGGTCGACCTGTGACCTGACCCGACCCACGTTAGACCCGACTCGACCCGAATTTTAGAACCCGTGAAGCCGGGTCGGGTCCTAAATTTTTTTCCGTTCTATTTTTCGGATCGGTTCGGGTCCACCCAATCTCGACCCAGACCCGACCCGAACCCGAACCCGGCCCATTTTTTTGCTTGATGTTATTTACTATTATATAGTGGAACTTTGAATATAAAAATACATAGATCCGGACCCGACCCGAATGACCTGTCGGGTCAAAATTTGTAGGCATGGACCCGACCCGACCCAACCCAATTTTCAACCGGGCCGGGTCTAGGTCCAAAATTAGGACCTGAACAAAAAACCGGATCGGATCGAGGCCACTCAGGACTCAGCCCGACCCATTTGCAGCCCTACTCATAATTATATTTTCTTTGTTTTTCAAATTCGGATACATGATTGCTTGAGGCTTGCGGAGTATGCTATTTTTTTAAGATACTTTCAGTTATTAGAATTTTAGTTAGACTAGTTAGAAAATTTATTTGATTTAAATAATTAGCATATGTTGACTTATGTCACGTTGGAGCTATTGTAAGAATTATTTGAATAAATTCTTGATTAAATAAATTTTTAAGAATTATTATTGTTTTAATTTGATCTATAGTCTTGGATGCTTTTATGGTCTGCTATATAGGTATGTGGCATCTATTACACTCTGGGTTCGGAGTGTGACAATTTAGTGGTATCGAGCTTAAGTTAAGATCACTAAGGATCGTGATAAATCATGGCGTCTAATACTTTACAATAATCTATAAGAAGAACCACGACATGGGCTATACAAATATAGAAAAGTTTAACCAAAACATTTATAAGCCATGATGTGGGCCAATAATTCCATATAAGAGTTTAAAAAAATGCTAAAACATGGGAAAAGTAACACAAGTAAATAATGGACCTGCACAGTAATTCAAAACAAGAAGCCTCGACATGGACTCTACAAAAACGAATATAACAATTCTTCATGACAATTTATAAGAAAAAACAACAATATGCACAACCAAAAATATGTACATAACAAGTTTAGCCAAATTATATATATAAGCCGTGGCATGGACCATGTGAAAGCAAGTATATAGCAGTTGCATATAATGATATAAAAAAATCCGCCAACATATAACCCTTCACAAGGATTTATAACAAAAACCAAGACATGGGCCATACAAATATTGACAAATTTAACCAAAACATTTACAAGCCACAGCATGGGCCAATAATATGACATAATAGTTTAAAAGAGAACCCAAAACATAGGAAAACGTAACACAAGTAAATAACTGGCTTGCACAATAATCCAAAGCAAGATGCCTTGACATGGGCTATATGAACACAAGTATATAACAATTCTTCATAACAATTTATAAGAAAAACGATAACATGGGCTATAAAAATACAAGAACATAGTAAGTTTTAACTATATTATATACAAGCCCCGACATGGGCCATGTGAAAGCAAATGTATTACAATTCCACATAATGATATATAAAAAAAAAATCAATGACTTATAATTCTTCAAAAGGGTACGTAAGAAAAGCCACAACTTGGGCTATACAAATATTCACAGGTTTAACCAAAACATTTAGAAGCCAAATCATGGAATGAAGGAACACAAGTAGATATCAGTCCTGCACAATAATCCAAAACAAGAAGCCACAACGTGGGCCATAAAAAAACAAGTATTTAACTATTCTACATCATAATTTATAAGAAAAACCACAATATGGTTACAAAAATCAAATACACGAAGTTTAGCCAGATTACATATAAGCCTCGACATGGGCTGTATCAACACAAGTATATAATAGTTCAACATAAAAATTTATAAGAAAAACCATAATATGGGCTAGAAATTATGACAAGTTTAACCAAATTATATACAAGCCACGACATGGGCTATACTAAAGCAAGTATATAACAGTATAACATAACAAATTAAAATATGCACTAACATATAAACCTTTAAATTGATTTGTAAAATGTGCCACGATATGGGCTATACAAATATTACCAAGTTTAACCAAAACATTTGCAAGCCACGACATGGGCCAATAATTCCATATAATAGGTTATAAAATAAAAGCCAAAACACCGGAAAATGGAAGACAAGTAATGGTGCTGCATAATCATCCAAATAAGAAGCCTCGACATGGGCTGTATGAACACAAGCACATAGCAATTCATCATGACAATTTATACGAACAATCATAATATGAGCTACATTTAAATATAAACCATGAAACAGGCCATGTGAAAGCAAGTAATAACAATTCCACAAAATGATACAAAAAATCCACTGATGTCTAATACAATAATCTATAAGAAAAGCCACGACATGGGCTATATGAGTATCAACAAGTTTAACCAAAACATATATAAGCCACGACATGGGCCAATAGTTCCACATAATGGTTTAAAGAAGTGGCAAAATATGGAAAAAAGTAATACAACTAAATAATGGACCTGCACAATAATTCAAAACAAGAAGCCTCGACATGGGCTTTACAAACACAAGTATATAACAATTCTTCCCAACAATTTTTATGAAAAACCACAATATGGGCAACAAAAAATATGTACATAACAAGTATAGCCAAATTACATATAAGCCACAACATGGGCCATGTGAAAGCAAGTATATAACTATTCCACATATAAAAAATCCGCTTACCTATAATTCTTCACAATGATTTATAAGAAAAGCCACAACATGGGCTATGCAAGTATTGACAAATTTAACCAAAACATTTACAAGCCACAACATGGGCCAATAATTCCACAATGGTTTAAAAGAAAAGCCAAAACATGAGAAAAAGTAACGCAAGTAAATAATGGCCCTGCACAATAATCCAAAACCAGAAGCCTTGACATGGGCTATATGAGCGCAAGTATATAACAATTCTTCATAACAATTTATAAAAAAAGACCATAACTAGGCTGCAAAAAATCAAGTATGTTACAAGTCTAACCATATTATATATAAGCCACGACAAAGGCCATGTCAAAGCAGTTATACTACAATTCAACATAATGATATAAAAAAAATCCACTAACTTATAATTTTTCAATAGGATTTATAAAGAAAAGCCACAACATGGGCTATACAAATATTAACAAGTTTAACCAAATCATTTACGACCCATGACATGGGCCAATAATTCCACATAACAATTTATAAGAAAACCTAAAATACGAGAAAAAGGAACACAAGTAAATGATGTGTACTGCACAATAATCTAGAACAAGAAGCCTCGATATGGCCTATATAAACACAAGTATATAACATTTCTTCATGACAGTTTATAAGATAAACCACAATATAGGCTACAAAAATGCAAGTATATAACAAGTCTAACCAAAATATAAATAAGCCATAACATGGAACATGAAGTAAGTACACAAGAGTTCCATATAATGATATAAAACTTCCACTGACATATAATTCTTCAAAATGATTTATAAGAAAAGCCATGACATAGGCTATACAATATTAACAATAACCAAAACATTTACAAGCTACGAGATAGGCCGATATATCCATATAATAGTTTAAAGAAAAAGCCAAAACAGGGGATGAAGAAACACAAGTAGATATTGCTCTTGCACAATAATCCAAAATAAGAAGCCTCGACATGGACTATATAAAAACAAGTACTTAACAATTCTATATAACAATTTATAAGAAAAACCGTGGTATGGCTATAAAAATCAAATATATAACAAGTTTAGTCAAATTATATATAAGCCTCAACAAGGGCTATATGAACACAAGTATATAATAATTCCTCATAACAATTTTCAAGAAAAACCATAATATGGGCTAGAAAGTATTACATAACAAGTTTAACCAAATTATATATAAGCCACGACGTGGGCCATGCGAAAGCAAGTATATAACAGTATAACATAATAACTAAAAAAAAAATTCATTGACATATAACCTTCATGATGATTTGTAAGAAGTGCCATGAGATGAGCTATGTAAATATTACCTAGCTTACCCAAAACATTTCCAAGCCACAACATGGGCGAATAATTCCACATAACAGGCCATAAAATAAAAGCCAAAAAACCAGAAATTGGAACCCAAGTAAGTGATAGTCCTGCACAATAATCCAAAACAAGAAGCCGCGGCATGGACTATATGAACACAAGTATATAACAATTCTTCATGACAATTTACAAGAAAAACCACTATCTGGGCTACATTTAACCAAATTAAATATATGCCACGACATGGGCCATATGAGAGCAAGAATATAACAATTCCAGAACATGATAGAAAAAACCATCGACGTCTAATGCTTTACAATAATCTATAAGAAAAGCCACACCATGGGCTATACAAATATTAACAAGTTTAACCAAAACCTTGATATGGCATGACAAGGGCCAATAATCCCACATAACATTTTAAAGAAATGCCAAAAAGTAACACAAGTAAATAATGGATCTGCACAATAATTCAAAACAAGAGGCCTCAACATGGGCTCTGCAAACACAAGTATGTAACAATTCTTCATGACAATTTATAAGGAAAACCATAATATGGTCAAACAAAAAATATGTATATAACAAGTTTGGCCAAATTATATATAACCTATGGCATGGACCATGTGCAAACAAATATAAACCAATTCCACATAATGATATAAAGAAATTCACTGACTTATAAGCCTTCACAATGAGTTAATAGAAAAGCCACGACATAGGCAAATAATTCCACATAACGGTATAAAAGAAAAGACAAAACACGGGGAAAAGTACACACAAGTAAATAATGGTCCTACATAATAATCCAAAACAAGAAGCCTCAACATGGGCTATATGAACACAAGTATATGACAATTCTTCAGAACAATTTACAAGAAAAACGACATCATGGGCTACAAAAATACAAGTACATAACAAGTTTAAACATATTATATACATGCCACGACATGAGCCATGTGAAAGCAAATATAACAATTCGATAATTATATAAAAAAATCCATAGACTTATAATTCTTCAAAAAGATATATAAGCAAAGCCACGACATAGGCTATACAAGTATTAACAAATTTAACCAAAATATTTACAAGCCACAGCATAGGTAAATAATTCAACATAATAGTTTAAAAGAAAATCCAAAACATGAGAAAAAGTAATACAAGTAAATAATGATTCTGCACAACAATCTAAAACAAGAAGCCTTGACATGGGCTATATGAATACAAGTATATAACAACTCTTGATAATAATTCATAAAAAACCATAATATGGGTTGCAAAAATGCAAGTACATAACAAGTTTAATCATATTACATAAGCCATGACATGGGCCATGTGAGAGCAAATATACTACAATTCAACATAATGATGTAAAAAATTCCACTAACTTATATTTCTTCAAAAGGATTTATAAGAAAAGCCACAAGATGGGCTATACAAATATTAACAAGTTTAACCAAAGCATTTACATGCCACGACATTGGCCAATAATTCCACATAACGATTTAAAAGAAAAGTTAAAATACGAGAAAAAGGAACACAAGTAGATGATGGACCTACACAATAATCTAGAACAAGAAGCCTCGACATGGGCTATATAAACACAATTATATAAAAATTCTTCATAACAACTCTTATATAAGCTGCAACATGAGCCATATGACTACAAGTATATAACACTTCCACATAATGATTAAAAAAATCCACTGACATAACCCTTCACAATGATTTTATAAGAAAAGCCAAAAAAATGGGCTATATTAATAAAAGCATATATCGCTTTTAACCAAACCATTTATAAGGCATGACATGGGCCAAGGAAGCACAAGTATATAATAAATTTAAACCAACCAAGCCATATATTGGCCATGACATAGGCCAAAGGAACAAAAATATATAACAATCATTCATAACAATTTATAAAAAATGCCACAAGATGAGCTGTACAAATACAAGTACATGACAAGTTTAACCAAAACATATATAAACCACAGCTTAAGCCATTCAAATGCCCGTAAATAACAATCTCACATTATGATTTAAGAAAAACCCAAAAACATAGCCATAAGAACATAAGTACCTAATGATATTTCATAATAGTCTAAAAGAAAATCCTTTGACATGGGCTATATAAAACCAATTGCATAATAATAATGATAACAATCTTACAAGTTGGTTGAAAAGAAAACCCACAATATCGACCATATGAAGACAAGTACATGTGTTTAAATTAACCAAGCTTTCTATAAGCCACAACATGATAAGAATATAAAGCATGGACTTGATGAGCAACAAATAGATTCAAAATACACATTACTTCATTATAAGATTTAGCTGTAAAGGATGCCTTCAACTCCATCCACTATGTCTACTACCAAAATTGGTAATCAACATCTAGAAAAAAAATTAGCCGCTAAAGGAAAATCAGTTTTTTTTTTCCCAGAAGAAACAAAGTTCCGTATAAACCAATATTAGACAACAGATAACATCTGTGAAAACTGAAAGGAGAGGATCAGAGTATTAGAATAAGAGGAGGAGAAACTGCAAGACCAGATTTTGATAATTTTAAAGAAAAAGGAGAATTTCTTTTATTAAGAGGAAAGCATATAGTAAAGCATTAAGACAAAGGAATTGAGCAAAATGATCTACAACATACAGAAAAAATCAGCATATTCAGTAAGAAAAGATGAGAGTCGGATAAAGTAATGAGAGATATAACTATTCAACATATGCCAGAGCAGTTCTTTGTATCTTCCAAATTTCTTCTGACACCTCACAGTCAACTTCCAAAACATACCATCAGCTAATTTCAGACAAGATAACTATATGACAGATGTGTTTATTGCTGAAGAGAAAGAAAAACATCATCAAGAAATAAAATATACGACCATGAACATCTGAGCACTTATTTGGAGACCAACATAACAAAAACCAAAAACCATCCAACAAATGATAAAAATCATGTTTCTTAAATTCCACCAGTATTTATTTAAAAACGAATCTCAAGAGTCCTCTTCTTTTTTTGTTTCAAGAGAGCAACATTGCAAGCACGCAAAAATAAGAAAAAGGAACTGCAAATGTTGTCATGAAACCCAAAAAAGAAGAGAGAGATTAATTTGTAGGGTTGCCAAGTGCGTTTTATTTGAAGGGTTGCCAAGTGCGTTTCTGGGGTTTTATCTAAAGATCATGACGATCTCAGATCAACCAAAGAAAGAGTAGTGGGAGAAGAGAAGAAAGAGACGTACCAGCAAAATTGATTGAACCATTTGTCGCTTAAGGAGGTCTGCATGTCAAGCGTCGCTTGTTCGTAGATTTTCTTGGTCAGGAATCGTCAGCTATTTTCAAGACAGATAAGTAATCTGAAAAGAGGGGGGGGGGAGGTTTTAGGGTTACAACAGTAACGCATCTCAGAAATCTGAGATAGTTTGCAAGAACTCTAGATTGATCCTAAAGCAAAAGGGAAGAAACGTGAAGAATGAGACGAAACAGGAGATTAATGACTTCAAACCTCGATCGTCTTGGAAAAACTTGCAATCTTTCTGAATCGCTCTTCCGTAGCTTCTTGACCAAGAATCTTCCGACCTTTCGGAGAAACATGAGAATCGGCCATAGATCTTAGCAACAGAGAGATCAATCGCCATAAAAACAGAGGGGATTGGATCAAATTTTTCCTTGGAGAGGGAATCGATTGTTTGGACGGACGGAGGGAGAGCGGGTTTTTGAGGGAGTTCAAAAAATAAAAGGTCCAAAGGGGGTTACTTATTGCCGGGTCGGTGTGGAAGAATTACGTAGATTTCCCTGATTCAACCTCCACTAACTTACAAGTCCCAATTTCGCGCTCTCACATGCGCAGGTTTTGCCGAATTAGTCGTACAGAACAAACTTATACAAGTCCCTGTCTGAATACAGAATTACTTATTAATTCTTAAGTTTCAACCTAAATTATTTCCCTTAATCTGATGAGAAAAAATTACTCATGAGTTCTTGGAAGAGATTTTAATCACTTATAAGGCTGGATCATAAACTAGGTACAATTTGTCTGGAATGAAAAGATAGGTAAAATTATTAGTGAACCCATAACAAATAAATAATTATGTTTTAGTTCACCTCCTATAATACATATGAAATTGGTAAATTTGTTGTGGACCCCTAAAACCCAAAACCTCCGCCCTCCACCCTTCATTAAACCCTCCTCCTTGCCCTCTTTAGACTAGCTGGCTAAAACTGATGTCCGCTAGCCTCCGTCTCCTTACATGTCTCCTGCCTCTTCACCTCTTCCTCGGACCCTAACCCTAATCTCCGCCTAGAACTCTTGATGGCCACCATCAACTACCTTTTCTAGGAGTGCAACCCCAACAAGCGTATTGCCGCCTTCAAGAAGTCCTCCGAGTCCTACTACTTTCTTTGCAAGCACTGTATATATAAAATCTCTATCTACCACCTCACCACTACCCGTTGCTCCGATGCTACCTGCCCCCCCAATGCCACTGAGACCATCCTCTGGGACAAGAAGAGCTACCACGTTGACTTTACCCTTAAAAGCTTTTCCATCTGCCCGATCTCCCTCTCAGCAAGGTTCGCATGCCGCCACCGCTTTTCACCAGCTCCATGCCATAGGCTACCCCCCCCCCCTCGATATGTCCTGCAAATGCTTTCCTCACTTTCTTCACAGACACCGGTAACTTTATTCGGATGGTTTACTGTCTTATATCAGATCTCTACTACTGACCCCTCAATTATTCCCAACCTCTCTTCCTACAACATTCTCATCCGTGTCCTCTGCAAAAGGGGCGATTTTGATGAAGCGTTCGATGTATGAAGCCTCATGGAGAATAATGGGGTCACCCCGATTTGACCTCCTTCAACATTGTTGCTGCCAATCTTCGAAACACCTTCGTTAATAGGGTTGGAATTGGACTCGGGCCGGACTGATTCCAGATCAGACTATGAGCTGACCGAATTTGGACTTAAATATAGAGCCCATATATTTTTTGGGCCAGGCTCAGGATATCATTGGCAAGGCTTGAGCTCGAGCAAAGATAAGGTCCAAAACAAAGCTCGAATTTAAGCCCGGTCCTAGCCCGAACTCAGGCCCAAAACAGAGCCTGGTCTTGGGTGCTTATTTATGAACTGCTTAGAAAATAGGAATGCCTTTTCCAATTATGTTATCAATTTGCTTTTATGGTAAACATATTTCTGACCATCAGATGGTTGCTAATATGAAGCTATAATATTTCATCAAAAAAATATGAAACTACGATATGAAAGATCAAAGATTAAGCTTCAATCAGATTTGGGATAGCCTAATTTTAGCCTAAACGGATAATTGGGCTGGCCCAATTGGGTTTGGATCGGGCGTGGGCTTGGATCGGGATTTTCCAAAAGTTTTTGAACCTAAGCCCAACCTGAAGCCTGAAAATAAAAAATTGTGGGCTTGGGTAGGAGAGTGGCTCGCCTAACCCGGCCTATTTCTAGCCCTATTTATCAATCTATAAGAAAACAACGGATCAGAGAACTCGCCAAAGCTGGCTCTGGCCGAATCCTCCTATGCCAAAGTTAGGTTATTTTGTATGGAAAGAGAAGGAACATCATAATAATCCAAAAATTAGATACTTCTGGTTGTCTTACCCTTAACACGAAGGTCTTTGATGTTTAAGTAGCCATGGGACCTGAATTAACATATTAAAGTCGGATATACAATAATTGTCAAGGATTGCATTGTAGCTATCTTAAGAGATGCTGAAACGGTCAAGGATCATGTTGTAGCCGCCTAGCACGTGTTATAACCATTCAGGCTCACTATTATGATAACTTTCTGTGTAATGAAAGAAAAATGTCCGAATAGAGCATTGATGTTGCTATCCAGGATAAAAGGATTTAGGTCCGCTTGGGATGGTTGCTAAGGAAGATGCTTGTCTGAACGAGTTGCGCGACTTTATCTAACATGTCAAATGGTGTCTGACCTCAAAGATTGATTGCTTCTTATTGGTTCGGTCTAGCTCTCAGATCGGCCGGAGGCAGTTTAGCCTAATTACATCAAGAGGTTGCCATATCAATTATGATTTGGATGAATTTGATTGTGCTACATCATCAGGCCTATTTTCTGCGGCGGTAAATACCCTTTTGAATGCGTTCTATGCAAGCAAGAAATTCTCCGAAGAGCTAGATATCGAGCTAGATACAAAGAGCTCCAGTGCAAAGATAGAGCATCGTTTTGGAAGGAAATACTTCCTAGCCAGTAGAGCTTGCGGAGGAATTGAGACCGGTCAGGCCGAAGCCCAAAACCTCTTCCTTCGATAGTCTAATCAAAATATTGCGAACGAAAAATTATACCTTAGAGACTGACCTTATTTCAACCTGCTGTCAAGTGAAGCTACAATACCTTTAAAAAAAAGAAAAGAAAATCACAGGGAAACCCACTAGATGGTCCACTAATTCTATAGGTCCATTGCACAATACGCATCGTCCAATAAATATGCCCAGCTTCTTCTGAAGGCTAGCCAGAGGAAGCATTTGATCCTGCTAGGCACCCTTGCTTTCCATGAAGTAGATGCATTACCTACTTGACAAGCCTGAAGATCAGGAATTGATAGATGGAAGCGGTGGAGAGCCTTCCAGACACATCCGGCCTCCAAATCAACTGATCTGGCTCCCAATTAAGTTGAACATTGGCCAAGACATTAGGGGATTTAGTTCCTCTTTGGCGAGCTGAGGTAGAGATGAGGGAATAGGGAGATTCCAATATGAGGTTCGAGAATCAAAACCGGGGGCAACAGAGCCCGCTTTGTTCCTGCAGTAGAGAAAAACACTGCGGAAAACAATTTCTAATTGTGCCTCGCCGAGCCATGAATCCTCCCAAAAGAGGGTTTTAAGGCTATTTCCAATCTTGCACCGAGATCTTCTTCAGATATGAAGAAGAGAGGAGATAACATCTCACTGGGAAAAAAAAACTTTTAACTTTTTTAACAAACATATGATGCTCCTGTCCAGGAACCATACTCGCATTAGTTAGCGTTGCTACGTATTTGGTGGTCTCTGAGGTTTTGCTGCGTCTTGCAACTTAAATGTAAATCTTTCCTCGGCTTGGCTTCATTTTGGTGGTCCACCTGGAAAATAACTCATACATTACGCCCTGAGGAACCGAGAGCATTTGTTTGACAAGCAGCCTATAAGCAACTGCCTTATTGTATGCCTATGAGGAGTGCTATCTTCAAGCTGATGCTCATTGTCCCTGCTAAAAATATAAAAGGAAAAAGGAATATGCTTTGTATTTAAGATCAAATTTTTAAGAGCAAAACTGGAGACTGTTCCTAGAATGGTGGTGGAGTGCAACATACGAACGTGTTTATTTGTTGTCTGCGTATGCACGTCCAAAGCATTGATTCCTCTACGACTTCAGCGGACTCACAAGTGATTCATCAGCCTATTTTGAATTCATACTAGGGCCTTTAATTGATCAACTAGTAGTTCAAATGTAGTCATGCGGTGATGCTCTTGAAATTCATCTTGAAATTCAACCGTTGGGAGGAAACACAATTCAAATATTTTGTCCTCTTGCTTCCTGTGCCCTGTTTTCTGATACGCTTGACATCCTACTGATACGCCACTGTAGATACTGATGTGGACTGCTGCAGGGAGCTGGAGCTGAGCTGGAGCTTATGTGGACAAGGGAGAAGTTAACTACCAACTGAATTCAGTTAGTTGGTTGGGATAACTGAATTCAGTTGAGGGCTCTTGTATTCACTGTGAACAGTAGCTGTAAGTTTATAAATAGGGAGCTGATGGATGTAATCAAGTGAATTCAATGGAAATAAGAAATTATTTTCTTCTCCCATCACTCTCTTGATCTCCTGCATCTTCTCAGTTCAGGAGTTTTCCTGTTCTTGATATTTCACCTTCTTGATCTTCTGCAGCCTCCCAGGCTAGAGGTTTCTTCATTTTAATATGGTATCAGAGCAAGTATCCATGGCTAATGCTGCAGCGAACTCCTTTCATTCATCCTTCTCTTCAAGTGCTTCGGATGATCAATCAAGCCCATACTTCCTACACCATGGGGATAATCCAGGTACCATCTTAGTCTCACAAACACTCTCTGGGGAGAACTACCCAAGTTGGTGCAAATCAATGGAGATGGCCTTAAGTGCAAAAAATAAAATTGCATTTGTTGATGGGTCATTGCCTAAACCAGATCCATCTGATCCCTTACTCCCAGTATGGATTTGATGCAATGACATGGTCACTTCATGGATCCTCAATTCAATTTCAAAAGAGCTAGCTGACAGTGTCTTATACATCAATTCGGCTAGAGAAATTTGGAGTGATCTACGTGAGAGGTTTTCACAAGGCAATGGACCCAGAATCTTTCAGATTCAGAAGTCCATTGCTTCTTTGACACAGGATCAATCCAGCGTCAGTTCATACTTCACCAAACTTAAGGTTTTTTGGAAAAAGTTATGGAATTACAGACCAAATCCTGTATGTTCTTGTGGAGCAATGAAACATTTGATAGAGTATCAAAATCAAGAATGCACCATGCAATTCCTAATGGGATTAAATGATAGTTACTCCCATATCCGAGGCCAGATCCTCCTGATAGAGCCTCTCCCTTCTATAAATAAGGTGTTCTCCCTGGTGTTACAGGAAGAAAAACAAAGAGAGATCACGACCTCTGCTGATCCAAACATGAACACAACAGTGTTCTTGAGTAGATCAACCCACAACCACACTGCAACACCTTCAACCAAACCTGGAGCAGAAGTAGGTCAATTCCAAAGAAGGGATCGACCTGTGTGTGGTCATTGTGGTATAATTGGGCATACAAAAGACAAATGCTACAAGTTGCATGGATATCCTTGAGGATATAAGCCTAAGAACAGAAGTGCTCAGATTTTTGTGAATCAAACATCATCACAAATGGAATCAAAACAATTCAACAGCGTTCCACAGCTTCCTTTCACAATAGAACAGTGTCAACAACTGCTAGCATTGATCAACCCTTCATCTTCATCAGATGGTGGTCAAAGCAGCAATTTCAAAGCTCTTCAGACATCTGGTTATTCCCCATCTGGCTCATCTAATACCTCTGGCTCCAAGATAGAGGGATCAAAGATCAACATGGCAGGTATATCTCATCAGTTTTTTGCTTGTGCTTCTGTCCCAATCACTGAACAATGGATAATTGATACTGGTGCCACTGATCACATGGTACATTCAACCTCTATGCTAACCGAAATTAATTCCTTGGTTTCCACATTCGTTAACCTCCCAAATGGAATCTCTATTCCCGTAACTCACTCAGGAACAGTGAAACTCTCAAAGCACATCACCCTTACCAATGTTTTGGTCGTTCCCTCATTTTCTTTCAACTTGATTTCCGCCAGTGCTTTACTTAAACAGATGTCATGCTGTTTAATCCTCCTATCTGATTACCTCTTCGTTCAGGACCAGTACACCTGGACAACGATTGGTTTGGCTAAAGAAAAGGATGGATTATACTACATGGTTCAAGGTCATGAGTCTAATAAGGATAAATCTTGTAAAACCTCTGTTCATGCAGTCTCTGCCGACTTGTGGCATTGTAGATTAGGACACCCATCTCCGTCTAGAATGCAACTTTTACATGAGTGTATTCCTGAAGAAGCAAGCTCCAGTTTACAACATTGTACCGTTTGTCCATTGGCCAAATAGCATAGGTTGTCCTTTCCTGTTTCGATGAATAAAACTGAATCTCCTTTCGAACTTGTTCATTGTGACGTGTGGGGGCCTTTTTCAGTTCCATCACATGACAATTCTCGATATTTTTTAACTGTGGTTGATGACTTCAGTAGATCCACTTGGGTATTCCTAATGCGCTCAAAATCACAAACACAACCTCTTATCCGGTCATTTTTTAACCTTATAAAAACCCAATTTGGTGCCAATATCAAGGCTGTACGCACTGATAATGGTGCTGAATTCAACCTTCAAGAGTTTTTTGCCCCTAAGGGAGTTCTTCATTAGCATTCATGCGTTGAGACTCCACAGCAAAATGGCATAGTAGAATGTGTGAATGTGTTCCCCTCAAATTCTGGGGTGAATGTGTGCTCACAGCCACTTACCTTATCAATAGAATGCCTTCCCCTTTGCTATCAAATCAATCTCCTTATAAAGTGCTGTTTTCATCAAAACCTGCATATGATCATCTCAAGGCCTTCGGATGTTTATGTTATGTTTCTCCTCTCACACGACATCGAAACAAGTTTGATTCCCGGGCTGAGCCGGCTGTTTTCCTTGGTTATCCTTACGGAATGAAAGGATACAAAGTTTACAGCTTGAAGTCCAAAACCATCTCATTGCTCCTCTTGAGGGGGAGTCTTGAAATTCATCTTGAAATTCAACCGTTGGGAGGAAACACAATTCAAATATTTTGTCCTCTTGCTTCCTGTGCCCTGTTTTCTGATACGCTTGACATCCTACTGATACGCCACTGTAGATGCTGATGTGGACTGCTGCAGGGAGCTGGAGCTGAGCTGGAGCTTATGTGGACAAGGGAGAAGTTAACTACCAACTGAATTCAATTAGTTGGTTGGGGTAACTGAATTCAGTTGAGGGCTCTTGTATTCACTGTGAACAGTAGCTGTAAGTTTATAAATAGGGAGCCGATGGATGTAATCAAGTGAATTCAATGGAAATGAGAAATTATTTATCTTCTCCCATCACTCTCTTGATCTCCTGCATCTTCTCAGTTCAGGAGTTTTCCTGTTCTTGATATTTCACCTTCTTGATCTCCTGCAGCCTCCTAGGCCAGAGGTTTCTTCATTTTAATAGATGCCACCTTGAGCGATGCATCTACTAATTAAATATGGTAGATGCAGCACCGTATTGCAGGCAGTCAATGAAATCTTGAGCCTGCCACCTCCATGTCCTTTCTCTAAGCGCCTGTTTGTTGATAAACATGGTCCAGGTCTCCATCTATTCAGGAAGAAAACAAGCCAAGAGCAAGAATGTAATTATTTTAAATAATAGAGAATTTTTAATTAGATGGAGATTGCAGCCATCCAAATTTCACATGCACCTGCATGCCAAATGCTGATATCAAAGCTATAACTAGCCAAAGTGGCCAATATAACACCCATAAGAACCATTTGGAATTCAGCAGGGTGGTTTGCCTGGAAGCAAATATTTCTATTAACTATGTTGAAAAAGTTCTGCAAATAAGTTTTGCAACTAGGAAGAAAAAATGTACCAGCAGGCAGACGAGCCAAGGTCAGTTTAGCACATGCAAGGAGCCATGAATGTTTTAAGCTGCTACTACAAACCTAAAGTAGCTGAGAATGAAGTGATTTATGGTACATCAAACTCTTCTCCTATCATTTCAGTTTATCGAAAAGCTTCAGTGCAACCTGCAGTTTGGTAAAGAAATTCTAGCTCATCATCATAATGAACTCTGTCCAGCATTGAGGACCGACACTACTGCAAAAGCATACTTACACAATTGTCTACACAAGACCAGTAGTCGAAGTATCATCCTGTACAATGCCTGTGCCCACTTTCATCTCCTTTAATTCTCTCGACACATGCCTGCAGAAATAAAACATGGATGTTCAAGATATAAAAGCAAGTGCACCATAAATAGTTGATACATTGGACTTGCTTGTAATGTAAGAGTAGAGAATTATATAATACATGACGTACATGCTGTACTTACCATGTTAACTGAAAGAGCATGTACTTCCAAGATTTAATGATTATGACTGGTGTATATAAAGGACCTTCACATACATGTCACTGGTGTGGACATACACTACATTTTAAATCAAGACAGTTTGGAAGTATATGACAGAATAGATGTTAACGCCCAAGTACCTTATGTTTATTACACCACTTTGTGTTCGTTGCTTAATTGATGGAGATCACACTTTCTCAACTGTCGTCCTTTTGCGTCCAGGTTTACAAACTTGCTCTATGCTATTTGTAAGAATACTTCTTAGAGAGCTATCATAGAAAATTGGATTATCTAGTGCCCACAGAGACTTGCATTAGTTGCAATGACCCCAAAAGTTATGCGGAAAAGGTAGTAAAGCATAGCTGGAATACAGCAAGCTAAGTATCGTCAGCCACCAGCAAGTTCATTGGGTTCAAGCAAAAAAACAGTTCTGATGGTCAAATTAAGACCATTTCGGTGGTGCACTTGAATTCAAAGACAATCCAGTAAGGTACTGGCTTACAGTAATAGGAAAGCTCAAGAATGCAGGTTAACCATAAACACAAAATAAATAGAAAGATGGACTGGAACTCTTTACAAGTATGCTAACCTGATATGCACGTAAAGGCCTCACACATGTTGGCTTGCAAGAGACCTCAAGGTATTTCTTCTGATCAACAAGTTCCTCATCTGCCCTGAAGAAAACCAAAACCAGCATTGCTGAAACTCATTGATTTGATTTTCTTATCTTAAACAACCAAAGAACTCAAGAACCATCAATGAATGCACACAACTCCAATTCAAAATATTCCTAAACATATAGTCAATGTACTTGTCTATTAATTGGAAGGGCCTATGCCTTCAATAATAATTGAAATATTGAATTTTTGTTCTACATCTCTCTTTTAAGTGAGATGGGCCTTCATAAATTTTAACACCTGAAAGACAATATAAAACCCTTTTGTATCAGCCATAACCCATATTAGAATAAATGAAAGAGAAAAAGAAACAAAACAAACTACAATCTTTATTACGCCGTCTACATTCTCAAAAAAAGAAAAAAAAAACATGGCTGAGGCATTCAAGCGAGAGAGAGAGAGAGAGAGAGAGAGAGAACACAAGAGGTTTTTCAGAAAATCGTTGGAGAAACCAAGTTGATTTGGTTAACTAGTTATCATGTAAGACATTAAAGATAAGTAAAATATAATTTAAGGGTTTAGATGCACTTAGATTGGGTAATGCTATCCCTAACGCATTCCAAGCATTTTCGCACAGTGGAGTGAGGGGCCTTTATATTACCCATGACTGGATAAGAATGAGAAAAGGGTCTAAAGAAAATCAATTGCTCTGAAAAAATGTAGACAATTACAAGATTTGCACTTTTATTATTAGTACATTTGCTAGCTTAAGAATTTTGGTAGTTTAACAGTATAATATTTCTTTTCCTTTTAAGCGGGGGGTGGGGGGCGGACAACAGTTATCCAAGGCTAACCAAATACAAAGTCAAGAAACAAAGCACTAGTACATCACTAAGGTACTCTGTCCAAAACAGGTTTCAGTTTTCTTTTGTTTTCAGTGCAAATAGAGGTTCATTTTGATGTTGTAAACAATGTAATTAGTTGTCTTGGACTTGTTCCTGAAAATTCTTGAGTTCCTCCCAGAGACTCCAACAGATGATAGAAGAAAGTACATCCTAACCATAGCACCAACAGAAAGTTCCTTGAAAAGATCTCGGCTTACTCCAAATATCGGAGATGTAGTATTTCATATTATTTCTTTTATCATATATATGCTAGTCTGTGTTTATCTATGTAAGTGCCTAAATATCATTTGATTGTCATTGGATGATTAGATGGATGGCTCTATACATGTACATCACAGAATGATTTGAAAACACCTTGACCGCCCTCAATTCTGCTATATTTGTTTAGCCCATTTTGGATATTAGAATAAAAACGTCGGTATAAGTGTAAAGATCCATATGTGGATGATATATTGGAGTGCAGTAATTTGAGATGATATGGGCATGACTAGGATTTGTTTTGATGATTTAAGAAAAGAGAGTATCATGGTATAAATTGATGATAAATAACCCCCTATAGTAAAAAGTGGACGTTAAGAACTCATACAATCCTAATTAGTTCGAATAATGGTTGCTGGTTATGGTTGTTTACTATTGAGAAAAGATGCTTCGAAACCCGAAACGACTGCAGTTGAATTTTGGCTCAATTTTGCTTGAAAAAGTTTGTACCAGCTGAATGGAGTCGACCCCTAGCATCTAGGAGTTGACTCATGTGAAGCTTGAGTCGAGCCCAAGGATGAGAGGGTCGACTTGCTACGTGCCACAGTGAAGAAACAGAGAGCTGCAAAGTTCTGAGGCTGCAGGAGTCGACCTCATGCTTGGTCGAGTCGACTCCAGGTTTTCTGATGTCGACCCCTGAACTAAGGGAGTCAACTCGCTAAGTGCCGCAGAGAAAAACAGAGAGGTATTTTTCGAATTGCTTGCAGGAGTCAACTCCAGCTTTGCGGGAGTCGACTCGAGGTATGCTTGAGTCAACTCCAAGACTGAAAGAGTCGACTCTTTGGGAGGACAGTATACCAGTTCTTCGTGCCGTTTTTCTTTGAGCCGACCCGAGGATTTTCCTTCGACTCAAACTTACTAAGAGTCGACCCCTGAAAGTGACGAGTCGACCTGATCATGGAATTGATTGAAATGGTGACAAGATGGGCTTTTGACTTAGAGATTCGTAGGGAAGTTATCTATGTGTTGGAAACCTATAAATAGGGGTATTTTGTGAACCCTAGGAGTTGTTTTTAGTTCTATCTCTCTTGTAAACCCTACAAGGTTTTGATCTCTCTTGTAAGCCCTAGTTGTGCAATCTCCAATGGAAAAGAGAGATCGTTGTAACCCTTGCTGAATATATTAATCTGTGGGTGTGGCCTCCGTGGACGTAACCCGTATTGGGGTGAACCATGTAAAATTGTTATCTTTGTGATTGTTTGATTTTATTCTCTACTACTTCTTTTTCTCGATTTATCTTTCCACAGTTTGGATCCAGAAAAGAGAATAGTACGATCGAAAAATGAGTTCTTGAATCCCCAACAACTAGTATCAAAGCAACGTTCCTCGTGTTCCAATGGTTGATGAAGAAAGATTGAGGATAGAGAAATTCAACAGACATAACTTTAGTGTGTGGAAGATGCAGATGGAGGATTACTTGCCCTCAAAAGATCTGGATCTACCACTGGGCAGAGAAGAAGCGAAGCCGACAGACATGCCGACGGCGAAGTGGGAGTGTCTTGATAAGTAGGCGCTCGCCGCTATCCGTTTGTCCTTGGCATCGGAGATCCTCGCCAATATATCCATAGTGAAGACTGCAAAAGATTTGATGGACACACTGGCGTCCATGTATGATGAGCCAATAGAAACGAATAAGGTATTTCTTGTTCGACGATTGTTCACTTTGAAGATGAGAGACAGTGGGAGTGTTCATTCACATCTGAGTGAATTCAACACCCTATGTGCCCAATTAGAATCTGTGAAGATCACGTTCACTGATGAGGTGAAGGTGTGGGCTTTTCTAGGTCAAATGCCTGAAAGTTGGAAAGGCTTCATCACAACTGTTAGTAATTCTTCGAAAAAGACTATAGGGAGGTTTGATGAAATGGTGACTCTTATTCTAAGTGAAGAGGCTCGAAGAAAAATCCTGGATCCATCAGCGAGTTCATTTGGGAATGCGCTGGCTTTTGAAGAACTTAGAAGGACTTCAAAGAAGGGAGACAGAAATAGAGATGGACGATCCAAGTCTAGAAATAAGTCTAGACCTCTTGAAAAGTGCCGAAATTGTGGGCAGAAGGGTCACTTGAGGAAAGACTGCAAATTGCTGAAGAATAATAGTGGCTCTAACACTAAGGCAAGTGCTAATCTAGCCAAAACTGCAAGTGAAGACAATGCCCTGATACTTTCCTGTGATGTTCATCCGGAGTCATGGATAGTTGACTCAGGTGCCTCGTTCCATGCTACTGGGAACAAGGCAATCATCTCAAACTATGTTGCAGGTGATCACGGTAAGGTGTATCTTGGTGATGGCGACAGTTGCGACATTATAGGGAAGGAGATGCTCAAATAAAAACATCAAGTGGGATGACTTTAACTCTGAGAGATGTGCGACATGTACCCAAATTGGCTCGAAATCTGATTTCGGTAAGTCAGTTATCGAATTTGGGGTTTGTGACCACCTTCAATGATGATACTTGGAAGATCACTAAGGGAGCCTTGGTGATTGTTCGAGCTGCAAGATCGGAAACACTATACATGACAGCTGATACTGATTCCACCGTCAGTGCTGCAAATCCGACTGTTGATGCAAGGACATGGCACATGAGACTCGGTCACATCAGTCAAAAAGGGATGAAGGTGATGATGTCCAAAGAAAAACTGAAAGATCTGAAATTTGTGGATTTGGAATTCTGTGAAGATTGTATACTGTCAAAGCAGAAGAAGGTCAGTTTTTCAAAAGAAGGTAGTACCAAAAAAAGTTCTAAGTTGGAACTCGTACATACTGATGTGTGAGGACCAACTCATGTAGTTTCTTATGGAGGAGCAAGGTACTATGTCACATTCATCGATGACGCTACTCAAAAGCTATGGGTCTACTTCTTGAAGCACAAATCTGATATATTTGAGAAGTTCAAAAGGTGGAAGGTTCTAGTGGAGAATGAGATATGTCAGAGATTAAAGTGTCTCAAGTCTGACAATGGAGGCGAATACTACAGTGATGAGTTTGAGGCTTATTGTGCCTCGGTTAAAATTCGAAGACTGAAGATGGTTCCAAAAATGCCACAGCAAAATGGCATTGTAGAATGCATGAATCGCACTATCAACGAACGAGCATGGTGCATGAGGCTTCATGCGGGGTTGCCAAAGAGTTTTTGGGCGGAAGCAGTCAGTATAGCAATGTATCTGATCAACAGAGGGCCTTTAGTTGCATTGGAGCTTAGACTGCCGGAGGAAGCATAGACTAGAAAAGAGGTGAAACTATCTCACTTGCATACTTTTGGTTGCATCTTTTATGTGCTTGATACTGCAGACAATAGAACCAAGCTAGATGCAAAGTTAAAGAAGTGAACATTCATTGGGTACAGTGGTGATGACTTTAGATACCGGTTTTGGGATGCAACAGATCGGAAAGTCATCGGAGCAGAAATGTTGTATTCAATGAAGAAGTTTTGTACAAGGACCTGCAGCAACAGACGGGCCAAAGCGCCAAAGCTGTGAAATCGAAATATGTAGAGCTGGATGATGTAACAATGTCTCGAGACAATGAAGAAGTTGTTGAGCCAATGGGAGAAGCACAGCAAGAAGAACCGCCAGCTGATATTCCGATTGCATTGCGCAAGGGTAAAAAGAAACAGGAAAACTCCATCTAGGTATGCTGACTCCCTATAGTACTTGTTGCTTACGGATGGTGGTGAGCCAGAAAGCTACAAGGAGGCTTTGCAGGTCGAAGCCAATGACAAGTGAAAGTTTGCCATGGATGATAAAATGGATTTTCTATCATCCAACAGGACGTGAGATTTGGTTCCACTTCTAAAGGGGAAGAGAGCTTTATACAACAAGTGGGTACACAGATAAAGCTTGAACTGGATGGTTCTGAGAAATTCAAAGCGAGACTTGTTGTTAAGGACTTTTAGCAGAAAGAGGGCATTGATTTTGACGAGATCTTCTCTCCAGTTATGAAGATGTCTACTATCCGGATAGTGCTGAGTATAATAGCAGCCAAAGACTTACATCTTGAGCAGCTTGACATCAAAACTGTATTTTTACATGGCAACCTTGAAGAAGAAATCTACATGAAGCAGCCGGAAAGATATGTAGTGAAGAAAAAGAAAGATTGGGTGTGCCGACTTCAAAAAAGTCTGTACGGGTTGAAACAAGCACCTCGTCAGGGGTACTTAAAGTTTGATCAGTTTATACTGAAGAATAATTTTCAGAGGTGCAACAGTAATCATTGCTGCTACTTCAAGGGATTGAAGAGCTCATATATCATTCTACTTCTATATGTAGATGATATATTGGTGGCAAGTGCCAACATTGGAGAGATTGTGAAACTGAAAGAACAACTGTCCTAGAAGTTTTCAATGAAGGACTTGGGTGAAGCCAAGAAAGTTCTTGGAATGCGTATCAACAGGGACAGGAAGCTTAAATGTTGAAGTTGTATCAGGCAGAGTACATTGATAAGGTGCTGAAGCGGTTCATTATGGATGGGGCTAAAGCTGTGAGTACTCCACTGAGCGCACACTTCAAGTTATCCAAGCAGGAGTGTCCTACTACGCAGGATGATCGACATGAGATGAAGAATGTACCCTACTCATTAGCGGTCGAAAGCCTTATGTATACCATGGTTTGCACGAGACCAGATATTGCCCATGCAGTGGGAGTGGTGAGCAGATACATGAGCAATCCAGGCCAGGAGCATTAGAGAGCTGTGAAGTAGATATTACGGTATCTGAAGGAAACCAAAGACATAGTACCATGCTATGGTGGTTTTGATGTTTGCTTACATAGTTTTGTGGATTCTGACATGGCTGGAGACATTGATGGCAGAATAAGTACTATCGGTTATGTGTTCACACTGGAAAGTGCTGCAGTTTTATAAGTTTTGAAGCTGCAGAAGATTATAGCGTTGTCTACGACCGAGGCCGAATATGTTGCTCTTACTGAAGCGAGCAAGGAGATAGTTTGGTTACAAGGTTTGATGAAAGAGCTTGGCATGGAGCAAGGCGATACGAAGTTATATAGCGACAGCCAGAGTGCTATACATTTGGCAAAGAATGCTGCTTTTTACTCAAGGACCAAACACATTGATATCAGATATCACTTTATTCGGTCACTCCTCGAAGAAAATATTTTTCTGGAGTCGACCCTTGAACTAAGGGAGTCGACTCGCTAAGTGCCGCAGAGAAAGACAGAAAGGTGTCTTTCGGGTTGCTTGCAGAAGTCGACTCCAGCCCTATGGGAGTCAACTCCAAGATTGAAAAAGTCGACCTTGGAAAGGTTACCCGGGACAAACGAGCTCAAATTCTCTCCAATTTCATTTTTACTAATTTTGTTTAACTAATTACCCTTTTGTACACTTTGGTGGGCCTTTTTCTTGTTATGCTACAATTTTTTTTTTTTTGGTGGTGGGGGAGAGGGTTGGGGTGATATCAGAACTATCTTTAATAATATTTTATCTAGTCGTATATCATTCATCATTCTTAGAAAATTAGCTATATGCAATGATCGATAGATTTAATTGAATTAACCCTCATGTGTGACTTGAAAAGGAAGTGCAAAAGAGTTGCGCCTTAAAGACAAATTGCAAAAATGATTGAAATTCCTTACATGCTTTCGATATTTCAAGTTTCACCAAATAAAAAAATGCTCTCTTAAATCATAATCCGCCATTATAACAAATACTATGATGTTATTCAACCATCCATCTAATTCTAGTTATTATTTATAATTGAACAATAACTTTTTAACAAGGTCTAGATTTTTAGATGTGCATTGCTAAGCAGAGGTATAACTATTTAGCTAAGCCCTAATCCATCAAGTCTCTAATTATATTTAATAAATATTTTTGATAGAATTATATTTAATAAATAAAATTAATAATGTTACCTATTTAAACTACTATTTTTTGAAAGAAAGGGAGGGAGATCCATCCACACATTAACTATTTAGGCTAGAAATCTACCATTCAAGATTTAAAACCAAAATCTTTGATTTTTAGATAGAGAACTATTAATATTGGAATAAGTTCCAATTCACTATTTACTCATACTCCTTTCAGCAATTAAAGAAATTAATTATGGAATATATATTAACTATTGGATAATTAACAATTAATTTTCCAAACTATTAATTTTCTAATATATATTAATTATTGGATAATTAACAATTATTTTCCATTTTAATCTCTAGTCAAGATAGAGAACTATTAATATTGGAACAAGTTCCAATTCACTATTTACTCATACTCCTTTCAGCAATTAAAGAAATTAATTATGGAATATATATTAATTATTGGATAATTAACAATTATTTTTCCATTTTAATCTCTAGTCACTAAGCAGATGGATTAGGCCATTTTGGCAATCTCAATTCTAGTCTACATATGTTAGTTAAGAATATTAAAATTGTTTAATACATTGTTTTATGGTGATCACTTTCTTTAGTAAAAATATGCCTTTATACATTTTTGTATGCCAAAGCATATTCCTTTATAATTGTTAGTGATTAATATTATGCAATTATTTAGACCATATTTTCTATGTATTTTTATGTTTTTACTATGTATTTTTCTAAACATTAACAGAGGAAGTTGGGGTATGAATGGAATTAAAATTTGGCAGCCCAATGGTTTCGGTGGATGCATAGGACACATGGTGCAAAGAGACTCTTTATAGAGGAGTTATAGGTGGCCAAGTGGTGACATAGGAGAGAATTAGTTACTAGAAAGTTTCTCTCTTTCATAAAGAGTGAACTCGCTTTACATATCTTCCTTCGACATTCATCAAAATGTAACTCTTTAGATAATTTATTTACATCATTTGGCCCTCTTATCTTTTATCTTTTCTTCATAGTTATCTTCAAGTTACATCTAACCTCTTCAAGCTATTGCTGACAGATTAGATTAATTTGTTACTAATTATTTAGTTTAACTTGTTGCAGCTTAATTTAACTTATTTATTTTGTTGCTAACAATCTAATTTTCTTTAGATTATATTATTGTAGTTTGACATTTTATCAATATCGATATCCCCATAATTAGGAAGTTTTTGGTTAACAAGGCAAATCAAAGAATCAAGTTAAATCATAATTCATTTGCCAATTGATCGAGATAAAAGTTAAATGCAGTAACAAATGTACAATATGACAATCCTTGATTTATTTTACCAAATCCTTTTCACATAGTGCTAATAATAAATCTCGATCGTTTTTGAAGAGATTAATTTGGTAAAAGATAATTATCGAGTGAAGGCCAATGGCCACTAGCATTTTAGACAATTAGTATGAAATCGTGGATTATTAGGTTTACAACAAACTAATTATGCTTGTGTTTTTTTTTCAAGTTATAGGTTACCCAAAAGATTAAAAAAGATAAAAAAATCTATGTTAATTATATGCTGCTCTATCGTGATTACCTATTGAAGCCACTGCTGGGCCCACGAAGAGTATCATTATATTCAAACGGTGGAACAGGAGGATATACAATACTATGCACAAGAAAATAAATAAACAAAAAAATAGTCGAGTTAGAATCTAAAAGTTATTCAAGCATCAAATAATGCATGTGTCAAACTAACCAACTAAAAAGAAGAAATTACTTCAAAAAAAAAAAAAAGAATCAACAAAATATGTGGATGCCTTGTATAGGATGAAACCAGGTGTAAATTGAAGATGCGACACACATTTAAGGCATCATCAAACAATTGTATTTGCAAGCAAACCACCATCACAAACTACTTTAGCTAATTGTGTTTTGCAGTTAGTTGTTAAGTTCACCAAAACCCAAGTATATTTGCAAAAAAATAAAAAATATTTTTACATATGCATATCAAGTTAGACTACACATGTTATTTTAACTCCTTAAAAAAAGGAGTTAATGATTTTAAAATAAATGATGGATTATCCAAATTAAAGATCCAACCTAATGAACATGACCTACACTACAACAAATGCCTAAAAACCAAAATTCTTTGGTAGTCTCTAACCTAACATCAAGTTGGTTCAAAAATGAATGGTATCAATTGTGTTAGTATTGCAAAATACATGATAGGGCACATAGCTTAAAAACCCACATTACGGATCATGATCTACAAATCTGAGAACACGAATAGATTTAAATTTACTAGGTTTGGATGATTAAATCATAATAAAGCACAATATCATGCAATTAAAATCATCCATTTAGACACGTACTTGATGGTTATGTTAGAGACCATGAAAAAACAATGAATTTTGGTTTCTAGGCATTTGTTAGTGTTGATCATGTTCAACAGTTTGGATCTTGAATTAAATAGTCAATAATTGATTTTTAACCATTAACTCCATGAATTTCACAATATTTTTCTCTGTGGATAATTCAATCCTTATTCCAATTTTTATATAAATGTTTTAAATTTAATTCTAAAAAAAATTGGATTTTACTAGCGCATAACTAAAGAAACAAAGGACATTTTTGGGTTGCAATTCTGAGAAGTGGTTATTCACGAGGACCGCATTTTTGCCAGCTATCAAACAAATGAAACCTATTCACTGAGGATGATCCATCCATACAATAATAATTAACAATAACTATTAATTTTTTCTGTGTCAACAAGTCTCAATACCCTATATATGTATATCTGTGTGTGGATAGATAAATAGATAGATGGATGGATGGATAGAGAGAGAGAAACTGTGAAAGAAACCACCACATGGTTTGTAAGAAATGAAATCAGTATAAAAGGAAGAAAACAAGAAGAAAAACAAAGGACAAAGGGAAGAAGGGGTGTACCCAACCAAAACCAAGCTGCAGGCCCAAAGCTTGGGTAAAGAGCCCAGATTAACAGTCCAGGCGCAACGTAGATGGCGCAGTATCCTTTGACAAAAGCCCAATCCCTTCAAACAACCATCGAATTAAACAATATGCCACGCAAGTGGCTTATTTTGTTTAAGATTGAATCCTTCCAAAAAAATACTACACCTGCAGCAAAGTGGTGACCCACAAAAGGGTAACTCCGTCCATCCAAACATTCCAATCAGCAACAAAACCTTATAAAATCTCGCGGTTTTCCCACAAACGTCGTGGCGCGGTAAGCGGAGGAGGGGAAAAAAAATAAAAGAAACTGCTTGGGTGCTGCGGAGGCGATTCCAACCTTCGACCGCACGGCAGGATCGAAACTCTCGGAAGAGCCCATACTGTTCTTCCCCTTGGGTTTGGAGCTGGAGGTGAGTGGAGGCGGCGAGAAACACGAGGCCGTGACCCGACTCGACTTCCCACGTGCCGGTGTTACGTCATCTATACGTGTGAGAATCTCGAGGCTTTTGCCCATACTCTTCTCCCCGGAACCCCATATCATGTTTGCTCCCGTCCCAAGCAACGGTCTCTCCTAGGTTTTATTTTTAAAACCACACCATGCACCATGAAGTTTTTTGAAAACTTAACTATAGCCATTGTGAAGACTGTAAAAGGTGGGGGCCATGTTTCAGTAAAAAGAATGTGGAATTGGGTGTTTTGAGATGCAGGTAATTAAGTAATTCAAAAGCCAACGGGTTTATTTTGATTCGTTATATATATCTGTCAGACGCTATTGGTTGGTCATTCGATGGTTAATTATGATTTTTGGAGGCTTATAATCTTATGTTTCTTTTGATATGCGGGTGTGCTAAGTGAGTAATACTAGCTGACGAGTATGCTTGGATTGTTTTCTGTATCTATAGAACATCATTTGTTGGCCATTTTGATGATTATGAATTTTCTTTTCTGGTGGGTGAAAGTTATGATTTTTGCCTCGGTTAGTGTAAGTCTATCCTTTAATCAATGCTTTTGTTATTAGTAAATGTTCTGTCTGTATCTGCTTAAATTTAGAATATGAGTGTCGTTTAAGACATTCGTTGTCTTATAACTCGAGGTTTCATGCGTTGCTCACCGTTTCTTTATGGTTCAAAAAGCTTCACAGGTTTGCTTTTGAAACAAGGGACTTGAATGCGTGTAGTTGGAGCTTCTGGAAAAATAATTAATCGACTAAGCCTAACATCGTGTCAAATGCTCTTTCGTCTTCTCTACGAAAAGCTTTTGATAGTTTTCTCATATTTTGCAACAAAAAAAATGAATAGTGAGGTAAAATAAATAAAATATACGAAGAGATTGATGCTCGTAAGTTATGTATGGCATAAGATAGGTGAATCTTAATTCCAGCTCCATAATCCGAAGAAATTATTTTGAATATCTCGTTGAAGAAGGTAAAACAAGGAATTTAATGTGCCACCTTGTGCTTTAGGTCACACGAAGTTGCCACCTTCTAAAATTATGTTGGAATGCATGTTGCGAGTGAACAAGCCATTCAGACATGAATTCTGAAATAACCTTTATCTGCATGGGCCCCTGATGACAGCTGCCTCCAAGGATTAGGTAGATCTCACTTGAACTTTTGTATTATATCTTTTTTCTTGCCAATAAAGATACCAATGTCCAATACTTTATATCAGACATCGTCCGACCAAGGACTGTAGCTCTCGGCAGTTCATCGATCTGTGAATAAATAAGTCAACCCAGACACCGGGACCACCTAATATTTTGCAAATCTACAGGAGGCCCATCATCAATGTGAAATGGTGGCTTCCCACATCATGTTGTTATTATCTAATCATAGGGTCTCACTGCGTCCGAGATTAACCGAAGTACAACGGAAGTAACATGCAATTAATAATTCCTCGACTTTTGAGCTGTTTAGTTTAAATTATAAATGTAAATTATTAATGGATGCGAAATTGACATAAAATATGAAACCAGAAATATGACTCGATCTGAGATTTGTGTTGTCATATTATGTAGTGATTGTGGGAATTATACATACGGTCCCTTGGATTCTTAGTTAAGAACGCATATTGGGTAAGATAATGATGTCTTCTATAATTTAATTAAAGCCACATTAAAAATACTATTTTTGATGATAAAAGTGTAATTTCATAAACACGACACTTGGGATATACGCTAAAGTTCCCTGGAAAATTATTTGTATTTAATATGTTAAAAATGTTTAATAAATGGTTGATTCAAATATTAGATCGGTATTGAAGGACAATATAATTCAGGTTGGATTTAGTGTTTAAATCAAATCCATTTCTTGATTTCATATGACATGACCTTTGGATTATGCATCAAGGTTCAATGTTAAATTATTGTATATTTTATACATCTGATGTGGATATAAAGTCAGCACTAACTGCAACATAATTTGTGTCGATCTAAAGTTTTAATTTGTGTTTGGATCTAATTTAACCAGGTTCATTTGACAAATTAAGATGCACATTGGATTCAAATATTGACTTGCCATATTCAAGTTCCACATTACGTGACCCAAATTTAATTCATGTCAGACATCAAATTGAGATCTATTTCCAAATCTTTTATGGCATGGCCCTTGATTAGGCACCAAGGTCCTGTTGATATTTATTATATATACGTGTTTGATTCAAGGATCCCCCCCCTCCCCCTCCAGCCACTTCAGCACCTTGTGATCTTTGAGAAGATTATTACGAGCCCTCTCCTAGAATGTTTTTGTAGATTCCTAAAATTCCATGGTGGATCAGGACGAGAATGAATCCGGGAATTCAGGATATATTCATCCTGGAGCTTCTGCTCTCCTCAGTTAGCAGTTTATTCTCAAAAAGGAGACTAGTGCCTTACTTGACTTCCTTTTCAAATTGAAATTGTGTCAATTCAAAAGAAATAGAATAGCACAATCTAGTATAATTGTATTAGACTCAAATTCAACTCATGTCGAATGATGGTGGATTCAAGTTAAATCCATGACCCTTGGATGACACACAAGGGTTCTACGATGGATTATCTATTTACTAAATTCTCCATTTTTGTATATTTTTTGTACTTTATTCATGTTGGGTCATAAGCTCAACTGGCTATAATTGGACAGCGTATAGAGGTTGACATAATCTAGGTTGTGCACAAATCCGAAGGCAAATAAGCGTGTACATGAACGGACGCAGTTTTGCTCATGTTGGCTCAATCCAATTGTACTTAAAATGATAGGCTGTATTGAGTTCTATCAGGCTCATACTTCGACCTCTTAAATGGATTAATCAAACCAGGTCCATTAAATAGATTCAGCTTCATAATTAGATGAGATCTAAAGTGACTCAGGTCTACTTGATCCAGCTAAAATAGTTCTTATTAAAAATCCAGCCAAGCCACCGGTCAGAACTAACGCTAGATAAATCTATTCATGTATCTGGGGGATTCTGACAACTTGCCCACAATTAAATCATGTTCTAATTAGACCCACATGCCAACCTATTGAGTTGAAGCAGATTCAAACCAGTTTGCTGTTTTAGCCGACTAGATTGAATAAAGTCCCTATTGACCAGTTCTTATTTATTATGATATAAAGTCTCTATTAACTTGTTTTCCTTTTTCTTTTTTTTTTTTTAATGTAAAGTCTCTGTTAAGTATACATTTTCCCACACCTTTTATTCATGGAGAAATTATTGCGTACGCATGTACGGCCATACTGGTGCATGCCACCATTCACCGAGATGCACAAGCATGGATTCTATTCATCGTGCACTCATCTTAATGATGACCTACTACAATGCACCGTTGCACGCCGTGCATGCAATAGTTTTTACCATTCATGAGTCATGATGCATCAATTTGAGAATGTATTCTAATATAAATTTAATTTGTATGGTCTTAATTACAGAGAGCATCCAAAGAAGCTTCTCAACGGAAGAATATCCATGCCTGCTTTCTCGTAATCTCATCCATGTCTTGTGTCATTAAATTCACTGCATTGCATGTCTCTACTGTGCGATGCCGTGCGCATCCCTCCATTTCTCAACGCAATACCAACGGTATGGGGTCACGCAATACCAACGGTATGGGGTCTCGCAACTTCGCGTGGCCCTCGCCGCGTTCCTCGCCTCGGGGTTCATTGAGACCCCTTCCACGCATTAAGGGCCTTGCATTCTTTATACCACAAGCTCGTTTACTCAGTCTAAATTATATTAACATGAGCATCTATGGACAAAGATTAGTGTCAAAAACTCAAAGTCAAAATTAACTTGCCAAGTGTGCAGCCATTTACTAATTGAGCAATGCTACGGCAACCAGAAAACCCACTCAATGCACCAATCACTTTGCTTCATTTAATGTAACATTTCACAATGCCAATTTGAAGGGAGCAACGGCAATGCAACATATCAGGTGAGTAACTTTTTGGGTGACTTTTTTTCAAGTTTCTTACGCATTTTTCTTACTAATTACTAGTGACTTGGGATGGAGTAATATTTCAAAGGAGAGAGATGAAAAAGTAGCATTTTTGTGAAAATAAAATTTTTATATTTCATATGAAAGAAAAAATCATAAGGAACATGGGAAAGCAACTTTCCCACCAGTTGAGAATTGGGATGCTTTTTTTCCCTAAAACTATCCTTAAGCTATGGATAAGATCTTTCCCTCTATTAAAAGTATAATAGATATTACATAACTTTTTCAAGAAAATAAATGCTCAACTAAATAAAAGCACTCTGCATGCCCACTTTCTCATGGTCAACTAAACATGCAAAAATTATTTTTTCCGGCATCATATTCTCAAAAATCAGGTTCTCAAAAAAAATATTTGGGGGAATTTTTTTTTTCTACGAACCAAACGATTTCTAAAATTTGGACTTAAAATAAAATGCGGCGAAAACTTTAGATCCTACTTACAACGCTCAAAAAATAAAAAAAAGTAACATGATTTACTTCTTCCATATGCCCAGCACAATGATGATTCTAATAGACAAATTTGTAGTCCATAGCAAAATAAACTTCTTCGATATCTGAACGATGCCTACAAAATTAGGAAGTAATAGTAATCTATTCCACTTGATAGATTTCTAGCATGTGCACCATCACAGGATTCTCGTGAACATGTTAGTTAATCGCACTTGGTTATTCACCACAGGTCATGATGACTTCTCTTCATTCGAACCACATGTACAATACTCAAGGTTGTTCAAGCACCATCCAAAAATGATCATCTTTTTTTTCTTATAGACTTAAAATAAAAGAAAAGGAACAGATAATATGGATAGCCCTTTCCTTACAAAGAGTTAATATAAGTGCATCAATCATCATCAAAGAATTCTGTTTCTTCAATTACAACTGTCCATGTATTTCAGAGAAGAAAAGTAAAGCACATACAGATAGCTCCATATAATCTTTATCCTTCCTGTCCTCTAGAGAGATGGTTATGGAAACTTTCCACTTAGCATTTTATTACTGGTGGTCCTCTTTGATCATATCGCAAGCAGCACTAAGTGCCCATTAGCATAATAAACTCAAAAGCAGACCTTTAAACACCTCAATCACTATTAACAAAGAAAAGGAGTCAAGATCGTTTATCATTTGGCTAGTCAGCTTCTGCAGAAAATGAACTGTAATCCAGTTGGTCGATATAATACTTGAGCTCTTTGGCGAAGATGACTAGATCTCCATATCAAAGTTGAACTCCATAAACCCCTCAGTTAGTTTTGCTAAGCAAGGGGTATCCAAAGCTAAGAAGGTTGCATTTAGAAAGGGGCTCACATCCGTCTTATCTTCTGATCAAATCAGAGTATCTCACCTTTTAAGTTTTTTATTAGGATCGCCATGCAAGTCAACTGCTCCCTGACCATGGGTTGCTTTGATACCCATATGTCAGTCTTCGAATATTGTAATGGAGACATTGAGCAACCACATGCTCCAAAACCCCAGAACAAGGTAGATAAAACTAAACTAGATACGTATTTAAATCCATAGGAGATTCTCCAATGTTCACTCGTATAAAGTACCAAGTGGATAGTTCAGTTCATTTCCCAGAAAAAGAATTCCACAGGATAAAGAGTACTTGGAACTATGAAACTTGAATGGATAGTTGTTGTTACTGAACTGGTTTTTTGTAAGTGAGGAATTGCCAAATTTGCCAAGTCACAGAGCTGAAACCGATCCAAACTATATACCCCACCCTTCCTAGAATGTCCTCATTTATTTGATTATAATTTTCTTAAATAAGAAGTAACTTTCTATGCTTCAATTTTGAATTAGGGCAGTTGTATGATTAGATATTCTTAGAGTGGCTTAACCAATGGGAAGTTTCAGGCAATGTCGTGTCTAAATGCAAATATTTTGTCTCTCAGATCAGAGACCGGTCAGTCTTTTAGCGAGGACTATAAAAAGTGACTGTACCAATGAACACTAATGATAAAAGAAGAGCCAAACTTATCGGCAGCTGTACAAATAGACATATCACCATTCGGAAAAAAAAAAAAATCCAACAATCTCTCATTTTCATCTGTTAAAGGCACTGCTCACAAATCAGCTTTAATTCACCATAGGAAGGGACAAAAACATTCTAGCAGATACTGCAGAACCCACTTGTCAACAACACTATGTACAAAAATATATATGAAAAAACTATCAAATGGACATATGGAATTGAATCATGAACAGAGTCTGGGAAGTGATCTGGAGTTACTAGGACTGGATATCCTGGTCTTCATGATCTTTGCCATCTGGGTTTGCATCTTTTTGCAAATTTTCTCCAATTGAACCACCCTCCACTGCATCCCTTGTAGATGGGCTTTAAGCTTTTCATTCTCCATTGACAAGTCAAGCTTCTTTGCATATAGAATGATCTGCTCACCATCGTTGCATTGATTTTGCTTATATCCATTTACCTTAAGAGGATAACTGAAAGATTTTAGGTGGTCGGTGTCTTGGAGTAGGCTCTTGAGCTTCGATTGCTGAGAAATCAGTGCTTGGATTGCTGTCCTTGAAGGAAATTTTGAGTTTTGGGCAAGGTGCTTGCAGGATTCTGATGTAAGCTTCTCGTAATTTATGGCACAACATATCTTCATCTTCTCTTCCTCGGATAATAGTGCATGAATCTGAGCATTTATCAAAGGATAATAGGCGCACAGAGAAAGAAAAACTTCAGATCACATATTGTAAATGAGCAACCAAAATTTTTGAAGCATTCAATCTAGTTTATTGTTGAATTCTCAAATTCTAATTAGTCCTATTCAAATTGCCCTAATAACATTCAGAGTGCAGATTTCTAGCCTTACATAGTATTTTCATTCAATTTTAAATTTGAATCACCTAGAACATAAAACTTATTTGAAAATTGACATGAAAATTTTGATCATGTAAATACCACACCTCAAAATACATGCCGATGGCATGGTAAATTGCATCATGAGAATCTCTTGCAGCATCAGGTAGAGCTGTAGTTAGTTCAATGAACTTTGAGGGCTTCAAACATGAATCTGGAGCAACTTCTGACAAGTATAAGTCCATTAAGCTCCCCACCTGCTTCAATCTAGTTAAAGATGCTGGGCCGCCAGCACTTAGAAAAGATTTCAGAAACCTTAATACTAGATTTACATCATAAAGACTGTCCATTCCAGCTGGGGCTGGCACAAGTAAATTATCCAGTGTTGCTTGATCAATCTGACTTCCTATCATACTCTCCAATCTGCTTCTACAACACTTGCTCAGATTCAGAGATAAAGAGACACGAAGAATCCCAAACAAGCCCTTGCAGGACATTGAGCTTATGTCAAGAGAGTAGAGCAGATCGATGACAATTTCAGTGGCTTTCTTCTTCTCATCAGAGGCGGCATTGGAAAGTTTACATTTGATGTAATAAAAGAGGAATCTACTGATTGTCCCATGGTCTACTTTCTGAGAAACCATTCTCTTGATTATTTTCTCGATTGAGTCGGAGTTTAAGATCACAAGATCTTCAAACCACCACGCTCGGTGGCTGCTATTTTTTGTGCTAATAGTACTCCTTGTATCACATGAAAACCGCAAAGTGGAGCTCTCTGAAGAGGAACCTGTAGGACTGGTATCACTATTTGTTGTGATTCTTCCTACTAGAGGCTCTAAGATTTTATCATAAATCCCTGAGGAATTTGCTGTAGGAAAGAAATCTTGGCACTGTTTCAAGGCATTCACGATCTCAGACCATGTCCAGTAAGGGATCCCCTCAAGAGATTTTTCAGTAAGCTTGATCAAATTTGGTGAGGAAGAGACATCTTCAGTCATCTCCATAAAGTGGGCTATGCAGTGGAGAAGACAGGTATTGTTGGGAGTTATCTGAGTTCTGCCATTGTTGTAGCAGAACCTGGTCACGAGCTCAAATGCCTCGCTGCCTCCTGGCAAGTCATGGAATATGACCTTCAGTGTCTTTGCCGCCACTGTCACCGATGGTTTGTTGAACAACTTCCTTAGCCTACCAGAGAACGATGACAGGATTTCCTGCAAGGAGTCACAGGATAATAACTCATATCAACAAAATAATTTCATCCAACTATAATAAATGCTTTGTGCAGAGAAATATGTCATGTGGCTAGCAATTAGTCTACTAAATTACCATGAAAAGAATTCAACATTAATAATATATCTTCTGATAAAGATATGGCAACAACAAATCCAGTTCTTCTAATGAAGTTTAGAGACACATCATAGATCTAGAAGAAAGTACTACCAAGGTCCAAGATAGGTACAGATAGCAATCCAAGGCAAGTTTGGCAGAAAATTGTTAGAAAAGAGGAAGAAGGAATTGGCATGAAAGGTTTTCTGAAAGTTGAAAGGATTTTCAAAAGACAACCACCGAAAGCATTGAATTCATGAAAGCAGCCAAAACCCAACAATGGAGAGAGGAGGAATCCTTCCAATGTTCCAGCAAATAAAGAGACAGAAGGTGAGCAGTAGCCATATGCATTTAATAGTAACAGCGTAATAAGGAGAACAAGAATGCAAAATCATTCCTTCATACATGGTAAGAAGGAAGCAATAGCACCGCCTATGAGGCCAACTTTATTTCATGACAGAGAGGTGGGGCTGTGTGAGAGGGATAAAGACGTACAGCATTTAATCCTCACATGAAGAAGTCATTAATGAGAGCAGAATAGAGCAAAGCCATCCAGGCTCGTGACTTATGATAAAACAATAGAAGCCATCAAAAAGAGGCAGCAGAGCACTGAACCCAACATTCCATAAGACGAGAGGGTGAAGTTGACCGGCCAACAGAAGATGGATGGAGTGCACAAACCAAAGATGGCAGCCCACAGAAGATGGACAGAGTGAACAAACCAAAGATGGCAGCCAACAGAAGATGGACAGAGTGAGCAAACCAAAGATGGCACCCAAAACAAGAAGTCTGCTAGAACATTGAAATTGTATAAGAACAAAAGTTGGCTGAAGGAAGGGAAAAAAATTAAAAAGAGAATTTGATGAATTCAACATTAGCAGTTCGTGTTCAAGTACGCCTCCCATTTCCAACAACAACAACAAAAAACAGTTAAAAACACTTCAAAAACTATCCAATAACTGGCATATCTCGAATCTCTCAAAGTCTGACAAGCGGCAATAAGGAGCATTTCAATCAAACAAAAAAAAGAAAAATCCAAGGAGAAAACAAGAAGCCTTAGATAAAACAACGGACAGAAGAAGATACCATTTTTTTTCTATTCATAGAATGAAATCCCTAAAGACAGCTACGCATGAAGCAAAGAATCAAGCAAAAATGAAAGGAAGAGACGCTCTAAATATTCAAAGAAAAGAACTTTCCGGATCAAATCCAATTTGACTGGCTTTCTTACATCAGGAAGAAACAAGGCATAAGCATCTTACGGATATTTGAGTGACGAATAGAATTACCCAATTGAAAAGCTCGATCAAGATCCTAAATTTAGTTTAAGGGAACAGGGGATAAAATTAACGTTTGGAAATAAAATACTCCAAACTATCCATTAGTTTTGATAGGAGAAAATGGCTTACCTTGTTCACCAAGAAGATCTCCTCCCCATTAACATCCACTTGTAGGTCACAAGTCACCTCCATTGCCTCCAAAACAAGTTTGAGCTTTAAAAAAGGAAGCTTTGGAACGGTTAACAGAACTCCAGCTTCTCAGAGCAATCTCTAGAACTGAAAAGGGATCCAATGATGGAGATGGGAAAGAAGGTGGAAGGAAAAGCGAACTCACAAAGCCATATTCTCTGGAGGGCAACAAGACAAAGAGAAGGCAGCGCCCTTCTGGCTGGTCAAATCGAGGGGAAGAGAAGGAAAAAGAAAAGAAAAGGACTCATATTTCTGAGACACCAAGATCCAGAAGACAGATAGGAAGAGTGTGAAGGGTGGGTGGCAGCTTCTGTGAAGCAACCAGTTCAGTTGGTGGCGACAAGCCTGATATCCCTGATAGTCTCTTCTAACTGCTACTATTTCATACACTGCTCTTCAGACCCGAAGCTTTGAGCTCCAGGAGACTTGGTTTCCTCTGGCCTTGCTCTCTCTCTCTCTCTCTAGTTTTACCTCACTGTGGTGATCTCCTCACTGCCAAATCCCAGTTCTTCCTTATACAATAAACAAACATGACCGGCCCAACCAACATCTTCCTTACTTGAAGTGCCATGCTTTCTCATGTGAGTCAATATGTGCCCAAAATGCCCCCAAGGATGGGGAGGAGACAGAAGGGGTTTTATACCAGTTTATACTGAAATTGGCACCTGAGGATAAGATCACCCCAGAGGCCATTTCTTGGGCTGATGTTTACGCTGTGATTGCAATATAACCTGGTTTGGTTTCCCCATTTAAGCTTTTGGTAGGGACCTGAAATGGAACTATGTATCATGTCTGAAGCTGCGATTAGACCATTTTAGAATACCAGCTTAGGTCTTAGGGTCCAAAAGAACTGGATTTATCTTGATGTTGAGACTTGGCCCAATGAACCACGCATGACTCATTTGAAACAAAAAAAGAACCAAGCAGACCTTAATCAAAACTTTTAATTCGCAGTGAAGAAGGCCTTAATCTAAAGTGGATGGAATTTCCTTGAGGTGTTAATTTGTTTACATATGATGTACATTAAAAGTAAATTAACCCTTCAAGAAGACA
Organism: Phoenix dactylifera; assembly: GCF_009389715.1. Taxonomy (NCBI): domain Eukaryota; kingdom Viridiplantae; phylum Streptophyta; class Magnoliopsida; order Arecales; family Arecaceae; genus Phoenix; species Phoenix dactylifera. Next base: position 23,499,145 of record NC_052395.1, on the reverse strand, counting down.
AACGTACATGCATGCAGTTAATGATTCCTAGACGAATACTGAGTCAGGCTCATTTGATGTAAATCCAAACTTCGTCAAAATATGAAGCGTAACAAGTCATGTTTCACTACTCCCAGCCAGGCCTTCTTTAATTTGGTCCCCTTCACACCAAATAGGCCATTAGCAACGTCTGCATTAAATATGTACATCGAATGCTTGATGATATATTTTAACTCTTCAATATTTTTTAGTAGTCCATACTTCTAACTCCAAGGAGCACCAATTATGAACCCAACTTGCCTGCTTTAACTTATCAACTGATCGCCAAAATTACTTCCCAAATGTATATCAAGCCACTATCATCTGTACGTAGCTTAAATGGTGATGTGGTGATGAAATTGTGGGTGGATGCTTCAACCGGCCTGCCTAGGTTGAGACGGCATAGATGTTGTGGGTAGTAAGATAAAGGTTAGTTTCTTCCTACTAAATCAAAGCATCTAAACTATGTGTAGACCTTAGGTTGGCAGGTTAGGGTGCAGGGTTGGATTCACTCCATGGGTCTTGGTATATACTTAAGAAGCTAAATTCTACCTTAGCGAAAAAAAAGAAGAAGCTATATCCCCTTTTTCTTTCTTTCTTTTTTTCCTCCTCTCTTGAAAGAGAACGAAGACTTATCAAAATATTTTTTAAATTTTTTTTGAGAGGTATAAAGACATGCTATACTTTATTTATCTAGGTTTAAATATTTGGAGACACATCATTCAAAATTTAAACCCACAACCTATGGTTCTTAAGAGATGTGGGTTTGTAGATAAGCCCCAACCATCATAAACATTTTTTGAAATTATTCTGCCCCATGGATACGTTATACATGGGAACTACATTCGTTGGTTGTATTACATCTAGCAAGCTGCCTAATCAGGGACAAATAGATTCTTCCAAAGTAACACTTAATATTGTGTTTGCTCCCTTATAACTCACGGTACTGTGAATAGTGCAAAACCGTATGTCGTAGTCATGTCTTGCTCCCTCGCCTTTATGCGCCAATGGTACATTAATGATAATGACAACAACTTGTAATAAGTAGAGGCACCTAAATTTGGATTAATATATGATAATGTTACCGAGGCAGTCCTCTTCCTTTTATTGTAATCCTTAAAATAACTTTCCTCCTGCAATAAATAAAAAAAAACAAAAAAAAGATTAAGTATCTTGTGAGCCGCAAAATTTTGTTTTGTATTTTTTTTTTTAAAAAAAAAAACTTTGAGGCGTCCATCAGTGCATATAATTCAACATTTCCATATGTATGTTGTATCATACTAGTTGCTATTGGTTTCTTCGGTCGATCTCTTTATGATACGTGGCGTCCCAAGTTTTCATTTTTTCTTTTTGGTTAAACGTCGAAAATTTTCTTACCCTTCTTTAGGACTGCTCAGTAGCCGTTCGTTTCTTTTGCTGTATATAAAGAGAAGCATTCAGAGACACACCCAAGTGATGAGATAAAGAGGAAAGGAACGAGGAGAAGATGACAAACCACCTCCCTCATTTCTTATCTTCGTATTACGCTCTTGCAGAGAAAGTTGACAAGGGAGGAACATGAAACGTGGGAGAGATTTATTACCAGCGACGGTACACAGGGACCAAATTAAAGTATACGATCACGGCATTTCCTTTTCAGCTCTTGCTGCCACTGGCTTATGGAGATGGGTGGGTTTGTGGTGATGTAAACTGTGACCACGTACCGGCCCACTAGTGCCAGCCAGGCGCGGAATGTCTGTGCGGTGGGAAAAATTCCTGTTCAGAGGGTTGGATCCTGCTGGCCGTAGCGTTAATCCTCGGACATAGCGCCGTGAAAGTTGATGGGTGGGGAGAATGCCACGGTGAATGGACCACAAGTTGTTTTTTTTACAAATAGCTGATATGCTCCCAAAATCTAAAATTCCGAGAGACAGCAAGACTAGATGAATCTGGGGTGAAACTTTGATTTTATCATCCTGCAAAGCTGATTTCCTTGTCTTTAACTGTAGGAGAATTTTTTTAAAAAAAAAAGAAAAACCCAATTGCCCTTTTCAAAGAAAAGTAAAATGCCAATGCCTCTAGAATGTCACAGTGGTATAAAATTATTGTTTCACCGTTTACCTCACAATCGGCCTCTATTGAATGGACAAACCGACCAATAAAAATCCGTCATCTTGCCACAAGCTTTAATAGTTGGCTTTCTTTATTTTGGCCAGTATTGGAGCGCTATCTGCAGCCATTCCTCCATCATTCATTAGCGACTTATGGGTACTTGATGTCAGGATCATCTCTTATCGAGCATAGTGGCTACTGAAATATCGCCACAAAGGTATGCATTGATTCTATCTGATCTCTCCAGTTCGAACGATAGACGAGCTGAGATCTCTGACGATCTCACCAACTTAGTGCTTGAATCAGGCCATTTCTAACATTATCCATAATGCCCATAGCAAGGTTTATTTGGGAATAAAATAATAGCTATTACATGAAACCTTACTTTCTATTGCAGTTTTAAAATAATATCATTATTTGATCTTATTTATATTTATATATATTCCTGTAAATATAACTTATGCTCTTTGAAAATCACTATTTTACAATAATATCCTTCCCATTAGATTTTTGACTGATAAAATTAACACATAATTATTTCAGTAAAACAAATAAATTATCCTTCCATACTAATATTCTTGACAAAAATTTAATATTTGGTCTTATAATAAAAGGCTATTTTTTATATAAATTTTCCAAAGATATTAATGCAAAGAAGTAATTTTGTTTTGACAGTAGAAGAGAATAATCAAATCATTCTATATTTTAAAAATTATCATTATTTATTAATATTGCTAGCTAACAATCTATGGAGATATCATTCCGAAGATATAAAATGATTTGAGGGTTATATAGTAAATATCAATTTTTGAACAGTAAATATGCAGTACGCTGTATTGAAAAGGGTCCAAATAAAAATATCACTTTTCTATTTAGTTGATCAGTGAAAAATAATGATTACTACTCATTATATTACGATTATTAGAACAAGTTGTTAGTAACATAACAACTTACATCATTAAATCTCGTCCAAAAATATCTCTTGGATTGGATTTCTACAAGAAAAATGAATCCAATTTGCACCAACAGATCTAGTTGAGGCAAGATAATCCGAGCAACATATTATTATTTGCCTCCAGAAATAGATAATAAGATCCTTGGAAGGATATCAAAAACGTTTTAAAAAACACAATTCTTAGGAAGCACCAATGGGACTTCCTCGGCTGATTGCCATCCCTCCTCAATGTTTGCAATTCCTTTTTTTAAGGAAATCGAGGCAGCAAGTATCATTGTTTGATTACGAAATTGAGACACTGCGAGTCAAAGAAGGTCAAGAGAACCAAAAAAACAGAAGAAAAAAAGAATGGATAGGGGAAAAGAATTGGAAAGAACAAGAAGAAATACAAGAAAGAAAAGTCCCGCACAAGAAACCATCCGACCCGGACACAAGTCTGAGCACTAGAGCATTTTTTTTCTGAAGAAAAGAAATCCTTTAGAAGGGGTAAGAACTTGTTCAACCTTAACTTCCTCACAAGATAGGAAAAGAGGAAAAAAATTTAAATAATCTTGTTGATTTAATGTATATATATAAAGCTATTGGTCATTATCATTCTTTGGACTATCTATGATATTTTGAGATCCAATCAATTTTTTTAATCCTATATAAGTTTCCAAAATCTTCTCGGTTCTTAATCCTTTATGTATGTATGTATGTATGTATATATATATATAGGTCACATACTCTCTCCATTTAACCCATTCAACAATTGGTTCATGGTCAGCTTCAATAAGCTCAATCTTACTTAAAAAAAGACTAGTCAAAAGGTATATTTTTTGGATTCCTTAGTTCTATATAAATATCTAAAAAAATTTCAATAAATAATGTATATAGGGCTAAACAAATGCCTGCATAGAATTCTCACACTACCTTTGTCATTATTAAAACCATATGCGTGGTTGAACTCCATGCAGTATCCATCAGGCCTCATGAACCTATATATATATATATATATATGTTTAGAGAGCGATCGTGAACTGTTGTCACGATCTGCTTTTCCCGCATCTTAAACCGCCCCTCTCCCACGCTTCTCACACTCTGTTATTAAACTCCGTTCTCTTCCCATCTTTAGTTTTTTTTTTTTCAGTTGAATAAAAGGAAACTAACTATAACCAAGTCGACTTAAAAACAGATTGGTCTCCGCACCGTTTTCCCTTTCTCGTTGAAAAAAAAAACCAAGAATGACGTCATAGTTCATGCAAAACCCTTGTCCTCCTCCCTTTGAACTGCATCTCCTTGCAACCAAAGATACAATGCAATAAAATGTAAGAAAATATAAAATTTACAAATAAATTTATCTCATTCTATCAACTTATGCTTTTAGAATAAGTGGTGATTTCAACATGGTATCAGAACAGAGATCCTGAATTCGAATCCTGTCTCCACACTTTTTAACTCCATTATTAAAAAATTTCACATATTAAGCTTCCAATTAAAAAGAAAAATCTGACCTACATGTGAGGAAGAGTATAAGAAAATATAAAATATATAAATAAATATATCTCATCCTATCAGCTTAAGCTTTTGGAACAAATTATGATTTTAAAATAGAAGTTGCATACAAGTAGAGCTGCAGTAGTGCACGCAACAAAATTTTGATTTTTGGATGCATAAATCCATAATTGCAGCATCTCAACTTCTTTTGTTTGAAAAGCTGCAAATATGGATTGCAAGTATATGGAACCATTTGGAAAGACGAAGGTGTGGTCACCCTTCGAGGATGGTCCCTGGAGTTGCTGATTGGAGTGCTCGAGAGAGGAAAGAAAGAGGAGGCAGAAGTGTCGCGGGCTCGAGACTCTCGCGGGGACGTGAGGTCGAGACTCGGGACGCTGGGAATGCGGCGAGTCTGACTTGAGCCGTGCGACTCGACTCCGGGCTGCATCTCAGCCCAAACGAGCAATCCGAGCCCAACAAGCTGCAGCGAAGCAAATCACTGTAACTGGGCTTTCTGGGTGCCCATACATATGGCAACGTGGAAGAATGGCGACCAATCTCCTGTTAAACTTTCTTCAACGGACAGGGAGGGGAAAATGATGTGGGCCCAATTTCTGCTGTAAAGAAAATATGGTTATAGTTAGTTTCCTTCAATTTATTTTTTTTTTTTTAAGACTAATGACGCGGAGAAAATAGAGTTGGACGGCAGGGTTTGAGAAGCATGAGAGAGAGGTGTAAGAAAATATAAAATATATAAATAAATCTACTTCGTTCTATTAGTTTAAGTTTTTGGGACAAGTGGTAATTTTAATATGATATCCAAGCAGAGGTCCTGAATTCGTTCGGCCCATATATGGAGAGGAGTGTAAAAAAATATAAAATATATAAATAAATCTACTTTATTCTATCAACTTATTGCTACTTTTATGACGCAGATAAATAAATAAATCTATGGATGCAAATCTGGTTACTTGGCCGAGTCCATAAACCGACTCCCATGGCATCAATGTGCTCCAATTTCTTGTTATATCTGATTCTGTGAGGCCATTAATTTTTACAGACCTACGTGGGCATGGACAAATTCCGAGATCAAACAATTGAAGATGTCTTGATGTCGAAAAAGAAAAGGAACTCAGTGACAAATAACCACATGACAATGAAATTAATGGATAATAGTTGCGCAAAGTTCCAACAATAGTCTATGTAGGCTTCAGGATCTCTTAAGTCTAGAGTCCGAAGTGCAAGCTTATGTATCATTTTATCTGTTGGTACAGGTGGGGAGGGAAAGCCCATTTATTGACATTATCATACAAGGTAGACAGAGACATGGGATTGGGCTAACCCAGCATCTGGCCAATATTGTGGACCAATGTAATTCGTGCCCTGAAACCGAGCCGTTCGTGAGCAGCTCGGTTTGTTTGCATCAAATTCCATTCAAGAGTAATGGAAAAGTATGCTTTAGAGCAATGGAAAAGCTTGGCTAGGCTCGGTTGAAAGATTATCCATGCCGAGCTTGGGCACTTTTGCACCACTAGTGACACGTTTTTATGCACGTATGCTGCAAATACTCAAAGGGGAGACCAAAAATGGCGTCCAGACCCTTTTCTCAAGCATGTCGTCTCCAAAAGGTCTCAGCCTCATATGTGGGTTACGTTGGACGGCCCCAATAATTTTTCGGTTTGGAAATCTGAGCACATCCTGACCCGGAGCCTAAATCCAGTGGGCATACTCTGCCGGATTCATGTAAGGACCCCTGGCCCTGATTTATATGGCTTTAAATCCAGTTTGTCGGGTGGGGTCGGGCCGATTGAAACATGGATATGCTTGACCTCTAGGGGTGGATTGAATGATATTCGTCCGGTTTCATTTTTGTTTCCAAATCTATTTGGATATCCCACTACTATCCGTATCAGTATTCATATTCGTAAAAAAAAAAATATAAATATAGATAGACAACTATCTGATCTGTATCTGAATATCCGATTCTATTGGTAACTCTATTTAATTTTATATAGCACTCATGAACCTTTAAAGAAAATAAATAACCATATTAACATGCTTTAAACTTAATTTATCATTCACTTAATAATATATTTGATTTTATGACCATAAAATTTAATTATCAGAATTATATATGTATTTATATCCATGCCTATGATATCGAACTTGTATCTATATTTGTTTAAAACAAATATAAATATAAATTTTTGCATTGACTAACATCTGTATTTATATTCATCAAATAAAACAAATATGGATATCGATATACTAGTATCCGATCCGTATCGAATCCGATTTCAGCTCTATTGACCTCGTCCCAGTGACAACCCTACTTACAGATATGAGAAGGTATGCAATGTTGTGTGGTGCATAACAAGTGGTAGAGAACCTTGAAGGGATAAAATAGACCAAAATAACGATTTAAACTCTTTAGATTCCATGAAACCTGTCGCTAGCCACCAGGTGCACCTTCTTTCTTTATTTTTATTTTTTATTTTTGGATTGGATTCTCAGTCGGAGCACTAGCTCTTCATGCAAAATTTAACGCCACAAGTGATGGAATGAAATGGTGCCTCAAGCATAACCGGGTTACCCATAATATATAGAAAGAAGATCTTATCCAATCTTGAGAGTATATGATTTATATAGTCCTAACTTCGAAGCAACAGACTGGATTCATGACGAGAAAAGTAGCCACCTTCAGAGGGTTTGGTTCCCAAGGCCTGTCGTGCAGAGGCTGCAAGCACATATAGGGCAAGTTGCTTTGTTGTTACTGTGACTCTCAAGGTGTCAACAAAAAATTAACTTAAACCGAGGCACAGCCTCACCATGGATGAAGACATTAGATACATTCCTCCAATATTGCCACCGATCATACGGGCTTTGCCAAGCTAAGATGCTCTCTCTGCTGCAAAGCTGGCCTTTTTACAAATAACAAACAAAGCCGTTTTACTCTCTCTCTCTCTCTCTCTCTCTCTCTCTCTCTCTCTCTCTCTGTGTGGCCCCCCACCACCCTAGGCAAATATCACACCCACCCACCTCCGTAGGCAAAGCCTACACCATTTTGCCACGGCTCTTGCGTTGGACCACAAAGGGATGCCGAGATCTCTCTCTCTCCCATCCAAAGAGACAAGGCTTTTATTCATCAAATCCATCTGGGACCCAAGCTGTGGTGAAAACTGAGCTATGGCCTTTCCATGTGAGCACCAACATGTCTTCTTCTTTCTTCATACCCCAACCACTTGCATGCTCATCCAAAAGAAGCTTCACCTCCTTCACCGTCTCCTCATCGAACGGAATGCTTTGAAATCTTGCTCTCTTCATTCGTTGCACGAACCGAACACCGGACTCCGACCTCTCTATCCTTCGGCCCCCCTCAAACCCTATGATGTTCTCGATCTTCTGCCCGACATCGGCCTCGTACTCCGCCTTCTGGGGGCTGTCCTTGGGCAATAAGGTCTCGAGGGCATCAAATGGTATCCATAGATAGTTGAAGCATGCCATGATCCTCGAGGTGAGGCTCGGGGAATCCAAGTCGGAGTCCTCATCGGTCACCGTCACAATCCGAGGACCGAGTCCGCGTATGAACTCTAAGAACCCATCTCTCGATGACGGGTCCCTGGCAATGCCCCCTGACTCCTCTGGCAAGTACCGGAGCCAGCTCTGGCAATTCAGGACCAGGGTCTCATCGTCCCTGAGCCCCAGGGATGAAGGATCCAATTGGCCCGATGCCAATTCCTGGCGAAAGCGCAAGGCGGCATCCATCCCGTCACCGGAGTTCGCTGAATTGGCCTTAATCACATGGAACTCGAATGGGATGTCTCTGAACTTGGCAAAATTGGCCAGCCTCAGGCCGACCTCCTCAATCGAGATATTGAGGGAAGGAGGGACCGGCGGCCTGGAGGACGGCACGGTGATGCGGAGCGACGGGGGGCCCTCGGGTCTCTTGGCGAGCTCATCGATGAGCGTAGGCCACTGCATGCAATGGGTGATGCCGAAGTCGAGCACATGGACCTTGGGCCTGTCCTGCACCGCCTTGAGGATGGCGCCGTTGGAGGCGGAGAAGCCGAAGCGGTGCCACGGGGTGAGGTCGACGTAGCCTGCGAGCTCGGTCACGGTCATCGGCCGGGCCCGGGCGAGCCCCGTCGCAGCGAAGGGCATGGCGGTCGGGCAGAGGCTGGAGGCGCGGGCTATGAGGGCCCTGAGGAACCAGGAGGTGAGCCTCTGGTTGGGGTCTCCATGAGGGGAGGCCACGTTGTTGAGGACCCACATGACCTGCTGGGCTAGGGTTACATCATTGGATTCTAGGGCGCTGGCGCAGTGGAGGAGGAGCTTCTCGATACAGGCACCATCTAGGCTCCCAAGGCGCCCCCTGAGCGCCCCAGAGAGGGAGTCCCGAGGGGTTTGGAGGAGATTAGGGTTTGAGACGGGGATAGAAGTGGGGGTGCCCCTTAGCTCTGCCTCCATGGCTCTTTGATCGAGAGAGAGAGAGAGAGAGAGAGAGAGGAGGGGGGGGGGGGGGGGGGGGGGGGGGGGAGGCTAGGGTTTCACCACATCCTTCACGTGCATGGGTGTGTGGTGGAGGGAATGACACGTGGCGGAGGGATGGCTGAGGATTGGGGAGCTAGCCAGGGATTTATCTTTGGAAGGAATGGGTTTGCAGAGATGGGAGGGGGTTGTCGAGGGCTGGAAATCTCAAGAGGATATGGTGGTGCGCTTTTTAAATCTAGCAGTGGACGAGGGGGAGGGGATAGACGGGAGTTTTGGGTGTGTGGGTCTCGCTTAGTCCCTACTGGAGTTTTGGGTCTATATATAGGGGGGGTCTACAAGGCCATTCAAATTTTTATTGGAATTTTTATTTATGGTGAACGAGGACAATGGAACAGTGTGGAATGAAGGGTACTAGTGTTTTGCCAGAAAAGACGGGATGCCACGTTTTTTTTAAATCATTAATCATGCAGCATAGTTGTCTTCTTCTTTACCATTGATTGAAGCATACTGGAAATACACTAGGTTGATCATATATGCGTACCCTGTTCATATTGTTAATATAAAACTCAGAGAGTTGATCCGTAACATGATCAAATTGTCTCCACTTCATTGATTTTCATTCTCCTGACACAACTTTAACTGGTAATACACAAGATTTGTGTAACGCGTTCATCCATACGCGTTCTCCTGACACAACTTTAACTTTGCATGCACACATATATAAATTTATATATTTATATGGATGATCATTATATCAGTTCCAAAATTCTATATCATATTTCTTTTTCTTAGATAATTGCAATTAGGCCTTTTTATTGACTCATCAACGGCAAGACTTAGGATTTAAAAAAATTCAATTTGCTCATTGAGTTGCCACGACTAAACTGAGAAAGAGGAGTAGGGCAGACCTAAGCTTTTCAGAGCTTAATCTATGGTCAAAAAATAAAAACCCTTGTGAATTTTCAGAATGCAAGTACACCATTGGATGTCGTGGTCCGGTGGACTCGCACTACAAAGTCAATGAAACAAGTACATGCTCTCTAATCAGAATAAGACAAATGATTAGCCATAAAAAAACGGCTATTTTGGCTATTTTGCTCATTAAGTTGTTTATATAAGTGTCACTGGTTTCTTAATTACTAGAAGGTAAAGAGTAGGCCAGAGAAGCTGCCCTAGCCGGCCTCTCTTTTGTCCAATGGTATTACAAGACAAAACCCAAGCTTACAGTGTTAATTAGTTGGTTCTTCCTGTATCAGCCTTGAGGCTGAAAGGTAGCTGGCTCCTTTACATGCCAACGTACATCATGAAAGAGCAAAGAGTTGTTCTTTTGCGCCATGCTAGTCCAACGGAAAGGACAATTGGACTTCTTTTATCTAGATAGCATGTCGCTCCTTGATTAATGATCGGCATAAGGGCAAGCTACCAAAATGATGACTTCATGTTGATTAACCCGGATATCTTAAGCTAATGAAATTGTTTTGTTGGGTTATGTGCACTTAGAAACTCTCATTTGAATGGTCAAAAGCCGTCCCTATTCCAGTAAAGGCCAAAATCATTATGATAAAATCATTCATTACTTTCTCCTAAAAAAGAAGAAAGAAAAGTAAAAAAGAAAATCACTTATTACCTTTTTTCTTGAACAATATTATCCGTTGCTATGTCATGTCATCCAAATTATCAGTAACTTGTAAGCTTCTTTTGTCAATATTCTTGATTTATGTCAAAATGGGGTACCAAAAGAAGCAGCCTAACAACATAAGCAACTGCACTGCATTATGATAGCCTAATAAACATTCTTTCCACATGGAACAATCCCCAGATATCAGAGACCTTTTGTCCAATTTATACGAGGGTTATAAACTTGTTAGAATGGGGTTTGTTATGGATCCAACAAAGATGAATAAAAATGAAGAAAGGAGATTGAGATCACCCCGCTCACTTTTTGTGAAGCTAATGAATCTAATGCAGAGTACTTTTTTTCATTTGATTCTTGCTGCATATTATTGACCGAGCTTTTTCAGAGATCGAAAAGCTTAGATATGTTGCCAATAAAAGAAAATTGTGCATGATAGTTAATATAAGCTCCAACAAAATGTTGGAACAAGTTCTGAACTTTTTTTAGAGCCTCATACACTGAAAATAATGACACTGATGGTGAGTGAAGTCCAGAGCTTTCCTACATATAAAAAAGAAGTCCAGATCTAGTTAACAGCAAGCAGGAATTAATTACTATATTGTAAACAACCTTATGCTTCTGAGAGGGCATTATTTTGGTTGTCCTTATCCACTCTAATTCAGTCGTAGCATTCGGGAAGTACATAAGAAGGCAAAACAAAAAGCACCAGGCGCATGCACTGGTATGCGAGGGTTCCATGTGATATCTATCAAACTCCAGAGAAACCTAGCCTGCTGACAAAATATCTAAATTACTAAAATCTTAACCTTCATAGATTATTTAAGGAAATGAAGGCAACATCAAATACCGCCACCACAAGAAACAATGGAAGGTCCAAATTATGCATAGATATTCCCACCAGAGCTTTGGTTGGAAAACTTCATTGGTGTTTCCTTTTGTCATTGATCTAGTATTGAAGAGATTAGATTAATTCCAAGTAGTACTTGTGCCACCTATGCCAAATAACTAATTAATCTAGAATTCTAGGCTTAAAATACGATCCCTTTAAATGACTTTCATGCATTTGAATTGGGATGCGATGAGGATCTTCTGCATGTCTTTGCGCGCTACTTATACGATTCCACTTGTCTGAAAAAGGCACAATCATGGATTCCCATGTGAAGATGCTGTGGTTACATGTTGATTAATCTTCCAATTATCTAGCATTTTACTTTTTCAGGAATGCGGTGAAAATGCCGCCACCTGGACATCTCTCATACAGTGTCCAACTATGCTGCTTGAATTTTACCCGCCCGAACTGTGCTTGACCTTTAAGGCCTTAAACCAAGGAACTTTGAACTACCAACACTACCATGATTTTGAGAAAGCTGCTGCAGTTTATTTCAGAGACAGAACAAGCTAGTACAGTTGTGCAATTGTGTGCAGCAGGACAGCATGAGAGCATGCACGGAGCCTCTGCGGTGCGGGATTTGTACAGTAGAGTACTGTTGAGCACTTGATGGCCACGATCAAGAAATAGATGACTATCAAACAAGATAGGATAGCCTTACATGTCATACATAATGCCTCGCTGTTGATAACCGTCCATCTGATGATGGCCATCGAGCACTGCACGACACTTTATGGTGCAAATCAGGCACAGCAAAGGATTCTCATGGCAACAGTCAGCAGACAGCACCAGGTTTAGATCTAAGTTTGGCCTGTTGATCTACCAACAGTCAACAGACGTGCAAGCTCCCATGATTATATATGTGGCCTCTATATGCTAACCCAAGCTTAGGCCCGTCCCATTTACATGCCGGATTAAAAACTAAACATAACTGGGAGTTGCTTGGACTGTAGGAGATTTCATTCATGGCATCCGCCATGGACAAAGAAGCTGAAGCAACGGAGAAACGGTGTTGAAGAGCTTATAGGGAAACGCATGAAGATGACACACATCAGATAGTATTAAGCCAGTCCAATATGTTCCCTCCTAAGGGAAGAAGTTGGTCGAAACACTCGTTTGCATCAGAAGCTGCTGACTACCAGGTTTGCTTGACCTCGAGCTGCCTCGGCCTGAAAGTTTTTGGACCAGCACATCCAAATCCGCCGTTTAGTGAAATGAGCCCAAGACCGTCCTTAACAGGCCGTGCTGTTTCTAATCTCGACCCGGCCCAAATTCCACGAACAGGCCGAGCATTTAATCTTGGGTCTACAGGGCAGGTCAAATTATTAGGCTAGCTTCAGTAAATTGGGGTCGGTAAAGTTCTGTGGCCACAAAGAAGGCTCAATCCTTGCCTTGGAAGTGGCCAGTGGTTGGAGCAAGTCCATTTTAGGAATAAGGGCAGGATAAGGCTTTGCTTTTATCTTTCTTCTGTTTTCAACGGAAGACATGGTGGCCACCAACCTAATCAAGGTGTTGATATCCCACTAGCAGCGCATCTTCTTCCATACAAACATTTTATAAGAAAGTGGGCAGAGAAGGTTGTTTGAAAGCCTCCAATCCATGAATTTTTTCTCCATAAAACAAACGGCCCTCTTTTTCTCAGCGCATCGACAAGGAAAGGATAACTTCGAATAAGTCAGGTCTTGTATCTTAGTGGCTTGACTCAGCCCCCATCACCAAACAAAAAGGTTCATGAAAGGGACGAAAGGGACGTTGAGCTCTACCCACTCCACTCTTTGCGGCATCTATATGAGAAGCTCTCTCTAAAGAGGAAAGGTCGATGAAAGAGTACAGCATCCCTTGGAAAAAAAAGGTTGACAGACAGTGCCCTTTCATCCATGACCTCAAATTTGAAGACTATATCCTCTGTGATGAGTGGAACTGATCGCCAAGTTGATCGGATAGATACAGCATAAGCTTTCAAGCACTCGTACCATATCACCACTCATTTTAGCTAAATGCGAAGAATTATTGTCTTTAGTCTAGTGTCTTCGTATACTGTGCTGTAGAGCTTCTATTACATGCAGATGCTCCTATGATGGCACGTTCGCCAGCTATATTCTAGTTAA